>NC_133793.1:8929172-9187515 GCF_003597395.2 Chelonoidis abingdonii
CACATCTGGCTCTGTTGATTTGTTTCCTTATTTCCTTGCGTGCGTATCGTAGCTATGAGAATGCTTGGTGAAGATCTTGTAGGTGTTGGTCTCTGTCTGAGGGGTTGGAGCAAATGCGGTTGTACCTCAGTGCTTGGATGTAGACGATGGATAGTGTGGTGGGTCCAGGATGGAAGCTGGAGGCATGAAGATAGGCATAGTGGTCGGTGGGTTTTCGGTATAGGGTGGTGTTAATGTGACCGTCACTTATTTGTACCGTGGTGTCTAGGAAGTGGACAAGGCCAGTCTAGGAACTGGACAGTCACTACGTAAAAGGATAAATGATACTTTTTTCAAGTAAAAAGCAACAAAGATTCCTGTGGCACCTTACAGACTAACCAAGTTTTTTCAAGTAGAAATTCTCGGTTCCCTGTAGTTTACTGACAACCTGGACAGCTCTTTGGGGTGGGGACCATCCTCTTGTTCTGTGTTTGCACAACACCTAACACCGAGTGCAATGGGCCCCTTGTCCACGAATGGGACTCCGAGCTGCTACTGCAATACAAATTAATAATCATAACCATCATCAATCAATGAAATGCAAAAATCCCTTGAGCCAGATCCTCCATTGCCCTTCATGCAGTCAGGTACAGCAGGACAAGGGGGGTGTAACATGCTAGCCATCTGATCTGGTTACTTTGCCAGGGTATCAATAACGGCCAGGTGCAGCAGGGCAATGGAGAATCTGGCGTGCTTGATATTTTGATGGGTCCGTTTGTCTCACATTTTCCACAGGCCTCTAGCAAGGAGTGAATTTCACAATGGCAAGTAGGCAGATCACCTGCTCTCTTCATATATTTCACAGCTATGAAGATTGAGTCTAGCCTTGTGTTACACAATTTGCCCGAGGGCCCGATCCTGCATCGACTTACCACCGTGCATAGCACTTACTACCATGATCCCATGGAAGCGTTTACCAAATTGGGCCCCTGCTTACGCTGCTAGGCTTAGAGCAATCAGAAGAGCGTCCCAATCTCTCTGGCTTCAGAAGTAACGCTGGGGCCAGGAAGAAGACAATTGAAATTCTAGCCCACTCCTACAGATGATGGGTGAAGTAGGAAGAAATGTAGGGTCAAATTCTCCTGTCAATTACACAGGCGTAAATCCAGCATAACTGCAGTGGGGCAACTTTCAGTCTATACTGGGGTAACTCAGAGAAGAATCAGGCCCACCAGTTGTTGTTTTTTAAAGCATGGCAGGGTTGAATTTATTGCGTACACCATCAGCAGCAAACTGGGCGACCTGTAATGTGTGGTACAGGAAATGTTTTTAGTGCAGCAAAGTAAATCCCTTAAAACCAAGCTTGATTTAGTTAACACTCTAGCAGAGGCCCACAGGCAGCCTGCAGGGAGCAAGGGGCTGCAAAGGAGGGACCACGCTCAGCACCGTCTTGTGGTCGGAGTAAATAGACTTTACAGGAAACAGCCGCTATAGGCTAATGTGCAGCTCGGTTCCTGGAAAGTCTGAAGACATGCAGGGTGGACACTGTGTGCCTGGGCGGGAGTGGGGGCTGCACTGCAATGACACAGGGATGGACGTGATCACTGAAGTCAGAATGCAGCATTCCCCAGTAGAGAGGACTTCAGAAGGCAGATCAGGGGATATGGGTTCTGTTCCTGGCTTAGTCACTGAGCGGCTGCATGAACTGGCACAAGCCATGGTGCCTCTATTTCCCTGTCTATCTTGTTGATTTAGCACGTAAGTGTTTTGTGGCAGACACTGCCTCACACCAGCACAATGAGGCCTCTACCGTAATATAAATAAGAAGTTTAAGGCCCCATCTATGCCACAGAAATAGCCACGTTTCAACATGGCTGGGACCAAACTCTGGTAATGCATTTCAAATTTCTCCGCGTGGTTGGAAAAAGCCCAGACGCGATCCAGCTCTTTGGGGCCCGGCCTGCCTTTCTATTGCATATGTACAGCACCTAGCACACTCTGATTGAGGCACAGGGGTGCTACTGCAAAACAACTAATATTAACATGTGTTAAAGAACCAGGTTAGTCTAGGGAATAAATAGTTGGAGGGAAGGATCTTTAAAGGGTCACATGGCAGAATCCTGCTCTCCTTCCTCACAGGAACAATTCCATTGATTTCACTGAGTAAATGAAGTGATTTTACACCCAGTATCAGGTTATTAAGTCCCAGTATTTAAGTTGTGTAAAGAAGGAGGATGCACAGATCTTGAGAGGAATAGAAAGGTTTTCATGATAGGTGTTTTGTAAAACCATCAGCCCAGTTTGCAGCACCAACATTATAGCCCTATGCTAGAGCATGAGAAGGGAATGTGAAATTGACTAGAAACAAAACAAAACAAAAATGAAACTGACTAGTCAAGTTTCAACATTCAAGATAAGCAAAATGCAAAAAGGAAACAGGCACATCAACGGTTTCCAGTTCTTTCGGGAAGCAAATGTGTTGGTCTGAAAATAGCCCAACCCGGCATGCTGAAGTTTCCTTCCTTTGATGCAGTTCCTGGCTTGACACGAGGCACTAGTGTTATTCAGATAAACATCCCTGAGCTTGTTAAATTTCAGAGCTCCATTGAGGTTCACCTTGCAGCCCTGCTGGAGTCAACGGGAGTTCTGCCTGAGTGGAGGATGAGGAAAGGACAGTGCAGCCTTTCACATTAGTATAGGAGGCCTGAGTACGGAGGTTTGCAAAGGCATTGCCAATTTCTTCCTGCTTGCCTAGAAGCTCCTGCTATTAGTCTCCTCCCCCAACAAACACATGCATAGTTCCCCATCCCATTCCCACTGTTCACATCCCTCTCATTGTCTTCCTGTTATAAAAAAACAACTTTTTATTATTGCTGCCACGCCAAGCTCTGAGCTATCAAGGAGGTACCATATGACACCACTGAGCTCACTCATCCCTAAGACTAGTTCTGGGGTTAGGAGCTTCCCTCCTCTAAGGCTGACAGACAGATGCAGAACCTGGGCATGGAAGATAGGGATCATTATCCCTCATATTACAAGTGGGGAAACTGAGGCACAGAGCAGCACCGTGACTCACTCAAGGCCACACAGCAATGGTGGCCGAGTCAAAACTAGCATCCAGGTCTTCCTATTGCCAGCTCCATGCTCAATCCACTAGGGAATGCTGCCTCTCTGAGAAAGCACGTTTAGCGGCTGCAGTGCGGCTTGGGCTAGCGCACAGGCTGGGCAGAGCAAAGACTGCTCCATAAGCCTAGCCCAAAGACAGATGCATCTGAGTCGAAGAATAATTAACAAATGGTTCTATTCCTACGTCCAACGCCAATAATTTAAACATGACAAGCGAGGAAAGAAAAACCACATTCTCATTATTTCAGACTCACTAAGTTTGGTCAGTTTTTTTTTTTTTCATTAGCCCACTCGCTCACAATAAGTAATTTTCCTTAATGCCTCAAATCACTCTCGATACCGCTGTGGTGTATGTGTGGCCAATGTGAAGGATTAGGAGGTCACAGCTGATGTGTCTTCTTTGGTATGGGGTTTCATTAGACGTGAGTGACCACAGAATTTAACAGTGGAGGCCAGCAAGACTGCCCACTAATTGCTGTAGTGTGTTTATGGTAGCACCACAATTTCCCTTCTTTGGTATTGGGATCTGTCTACTTAATCCAATGCCCTTCGTCAGGATTCTAGGAAGACATGGCCCTGTTACATAAAAACCAGTTTTACTGAGTCTCTGTGGCCTCTTCAGACATTTGACCTGAGAGGGAAATTGGAAAGAGCTGGAGACAGCATTGCACCAGACCAAAGCATCTAATTACATCAGAAACATTAATAAACCTTTGCCTCTCTGGAGACCCTCCGGAGCCAGATCCTCACTTGGAGCAGATTGATGTCATAATAATAATTCCAGAGCTTGGCTCTTCTATAGCACTTTACAAAGGAGGTCAGTATCATTACCCCCTTTTATAGATGGGGAAACTGAGGCACAGAGCAGGGCAGTGACTTGCCCAAGGTCACCCAGGTGGTCAGTGGCAGAATTGAACTCTGGTCTGCTGCATTCCAGGCAATGCTGTCTCTTTGTTCACTTAAAAGAGCCACACTAACCTGCCCCAGGTGAGGCTCTGGCCCCGTATCTGAGGGCCTCACGGGGCTTCCCAAACAGAGCCAGACTGCCAAGTGCTCAGCACCCCCAGCTGGGGCTGGACATGCAGTAGGTTGGATGCAGGTTGAGTCCAGAAAATCTGGGCCTTGTGTAGATGCCTAAATGGGAGCTGAGATTTCGTGGAAACCTAAGCCCCAGTTGGGGGGTGCTGACACCCCTGAAAATTCTGGTGTAAATGTTCACTGCCCCCCACACCCCCCGGTTATCTACATGCTAGAGAAGGGTTAACTGGGACACAGATTTCGCTCTCAGTTTTCCCTATGTAATTCTGCAATAACAGAGTCAAAGGAGTTACTGTGGAATTATACCAGTGTAACTGTGGAAGAGAATCTGGCTCAGTCTGATTGACGGTCACCAAAGAATCACAAACCCTAACTCCTAACCTGATTTTATAACCACTAGACAAGACCCTCTCCCATCCATGCCCCAGTGTGCGTTGTCGCGTCAGCTCATCGTATCCGTTTCCAGAAGTCAGAAACCGGCTCAAGGTAAAATGCTGCTTTTCCCACCCCTAGAAGGACAGAGTAAATTTCACTGTTCTATACAGTAGATGCCTTGAGTGTTTGTTTAGACATTTTTAACATCCCCAGCAGTTGCAGCTAAACTGGCGCTAAAGAAGAGAAGTGTCTCATTTTTTTACAGCAGGGTAAATGCTGCATCCAGGATATCCAGTGGGAAGGAATTTAGTAACTAACTGCTGAATCGCTGTGCCTTGGTTAGAATGAACCTATTTACCCATATGTTCATATCAGTCTTCATGGGACTGTTCCTGGCAGGTTCAGGTTCAGGTTCAAGTGCAGGGCACTCCCCCCCCCCCCATTAAAGTCAGGAAATATTATTTGATTGCAATTGCACAGATGCTTCAACCTAGACTGAAGCTGCATTGGGCTAAGTGTTGTATAAACATACAGTATATGAATGCAAATGCTTTAGGGGAGGGACTATATAATGCCAAGATTGTCAGGAGTCGAGTAATTTTGGGCACCTCAGACTTTGGGAGCCCAACCTGAGGTACCTTAAAGGGAGGCTTGGTTTTCAGAGGGCGGGTTCTCAGCCCTGAATGCAACCAGGCCCCTCTAAGGGGTCTCTCGCTGGACACCCAACAATGGAGGCACCCCAAATCACTAGTTGCTTTTGAAAAACCTTGGCCTACTCTAACCAGATAGACAGAGGCAGGTTTATCAGCCCCCTTTCACAGAGGGGAAACTGAGGCACAATGCAGATGAAGTGACTCACCCAAAGTCACTCCAGAAGGCAGTGGCTGACCTGGGAATTGAACCTAGTTTCCCTGAGTCAAGCACCTTAACCACAAGCTGAGCCTTCCTCCCTAATAACTCACAGGGCTGCTGGAGGCTGTCTGGAGTCTTCTGTAGTGACCAAACACATAACACTATAGCTGGTTTTTCTTAACTAAGTAAAATCCATCCACTACCTTGTACTATTTCTATTCCAGAATCTTGCATTACATTGAAAGTCTTTTGCATTGTCTGCACAAAAGGACTCTGTGCGGTTTATGGAGCATTTTCTGTTTAACTTGCATTAAAGTGTTCCAAAGAGTTACAAGTGCATTAGCGGTCTTGGTCGCAAATTGCTGTTGTAACCTTTGACCCCAGCCAATCAATCTTGCTGACACCCATTAAAATGAGCTCATGGTGCTGTTTTTATGGCCGGATTAAGTGGTATATCTGTAGCTCAGGCGGTTCGGTAAGGGCGTCACACTGCTAATGATTTCTTTATTGATCTTTAATGATTTCCTACATTAGTACAAGCAGCATTACCCTCAACAACATGCTCCGGGAGAGATCGACTAAATAATTCACTGCAGCAAACTGTGATCACACAACTGCACATTTCTCCTTTGTGTTAAGAAGAGGAACAAAAGCTGCATAATTACATTATCTGATACACTCTCATCACTCCCCCTTTGTATTTACACCTTTACAATCCTGCTGTGTTGCCCTGGTGTGAATTCAGAGAATTCATCGACTTCAGTGGAGTTACTCCAGACTCGGAGTGCTGCAGCTGGGAGCAGAATCGGATCTCATGCTCTCCCAGTACCTGCGTAGTGACAAAACCCAAATTACTCACCAAAAAAAGAAAAGCACCAGCCACAGCAAAACAGCCTCCTCCTTGTTTAGCTGGAAGAAAAATTCAAATCCCCAGTGAGCAGAAGGAATAGTTTTTAGTGACAGTGTTCATTAGGTTATAGAAGTAACAATGTCATTAGGGTGCTAGAAGGTGCATAGGTGGTGCATTTACTCACATGACTGGTCTCCAATGGGATGGCTCATCTCTCAGACGTAGAGAGTTTGAAGTCAGAAGGGACCATCATATCCTAGTCTGACCTTCTGTATCTTACAGGCCAGATACCTCAAGATATATATAACCTAAGTTAATGCTCCCCAGTGTTACGAGCCCTTATGTAACTGATGTGACAGCAACACACTGGGTGAAATACGGGCTCCAGTTACGTCAATGGGAGCTTTGCCACGGGCTTCAGTGGGGCCAGGATTTCACCCTGTGGGTACGTCCCACAAAATTCACTCAACTGACTCAACCTCAAGTTACTTCCTTCAAGTTAGCAGAGCACAACCCCACAGCCAAACACCAACCCAGCTGCACAAGGGCTGCTGTGATTGTTCCCAAGCGGGCGTGGTGCAGAGATGTGTGGGAGCACGCTCCATGGTTTGTGGCACAACGATGCGGCTCTAGGATTGCTTTCACCAGATACTGTGGGACAACTTGTCTGCCTCTGCTGGGAATTGTGGGTGGAAATGGTACCAACCAGACAATATATAGTGTTAAACTAGCTCCTCATTTCTGTCCATGGCCTATATCCTAACCAGTGTTCAGGCATGGATCATGTTCAGACCAGATGCCTGTAGGATGCAAAGCTTTTTGGCGCTTTGCTTGCCTTCTCTGGTAGGGGTAAATGTCACTGAAGAATATGTTTGTTTCAACTGTTGATGTTGCTGGTAATTTCAACTACAGATCAGCCCAAACTGAAACCCCCAGATCCAAACACCACCTGCGCTTCGGGAAAGTTCAGTTCCAAATCCAGATCTAAGCTCTGCAGCTTGAGCTCCTCTTTAATTTCAAGACACTTCTCATGGAAGTCCCCTAGGGACTGCAAAGACACAGGTGCTGATTCTCTGCTGCCCAGCAACCTCTGTCGCTATTTACACCAGTGCAAAGTGGGAGCAAAATGCTACCAACTCAGAATGGTAAAGGTTTACACTGACTTTGCACTTACTTTATATTGGTGTAAATGCAGCACCACGGGCAGGGAATGGAAATCTGCTAAAGCCTGGAGATGTACAGCATGGTCTGTATTCGGCTTAGTTCATTGTGATAGGAATCAGCTTTTTAACTTGGTCACAGTTGCAGCCAGCTGCATGTCCCAGGAATTTCAGGGATCACAGAAGAGTTTTCCTGAGTGTTGAAGATTCCAGAATCTTGAGATTTGTGGCACCTGATTCCCAAATGTCAGCGAAATTTCCCTGTGCTTGACTCTTCCTATGTCAGGCACTGGGAAAGATTCCAGATTCAAAAGTTAAGAAAGAAAAGTAACTCTCCCAGGCTACTGTACCGGAAAAAGGAGTTATACAGTGGGATCTGCTTAGGATCTAGCAAACCTCTAGCCATACACAGAGTGGAATGAAAGTCCTCGGTTTTGTTTCCATCCTGTGTGGATTTCAGTTCCAGTTAGAGTGAATCTCTGCTTACAGCAAAGTTGTGATGTGCAAGTAATGGGTTCCACTAGCTGTCAGATCCTTCTTCCTCTACAAAATGATCCACATATTGGTCATCAGCAGTAACTGATTCTGAGGCTTTCAGCACACGCCTCTACCACTTGAGCCAAAGGGGCAACTCCATTTGGCAACAGCAGCAGTAGTAGACTCTTATCCTCTATGTGCAGCAGCCATTGGAGCAGGAACATGGCACAACACAATGTGTTACATATGCTGGTGGTGATGAGCCCAAAGAAGAGTGAAGGCCTCGGCCTGCTCCCGTTAGAATCAAAGGAAGTTTTATTCCAGACTTTAATGGGAAGTTTGAGGCCCCAAAGCATTGATCCACTTTCCCGTTTTCTGGGTTAGTGGTTTCTCCACAGCACTACAGCTCTCCTGTCTCTCCCCAGCACTGTGAGTACAATTTGGCCTGTTCATGCCAACCTTGATGCTCATGTACAGGAACATCCAAAGCTGGACAAGCACAGATCATGTCCAGGAATTGTATATGTTTTCCATGTTGTTCTTAGGCCTGTCACGTTTCGGTGACATTACCCCACCAGGAGCACGAACGCCATTAATGTCAATGTGGTGGCTTTGCTGCTCCAATTATGGCTAAAACAATTTACTATTTCAATGGATGCTGGTTTGCCAGCTAATTAGTGAGCAAGGAAAGGCAGCTAAGCACCCATATGGTTGCCAGTCGGCATGTACTACTCCTTCCTGTCACGCTAGGGAGCATGTCCTGGTTAGCGCAGGGGACCAGACTAGAGACACCTGAGGAACTGAGGATGTTCTCCTGGGAGCAGAATCCTGTAACACAGAATCATAGAACTGGAAGGGACCTCAAGAGTTCATCTAGTCCAGTCCTCTGCGCTCATGGCTGGACTAAGTATTATCTAAACCATCCCTGACAGGTGTGTGTCTAACCTGCTTTTAAAAATCCCCAATAGTGGAGATTTCACAGCCTCCCTAAGCAATTTATTCCAGTGCTTCACCACTCTGACAGTTAGGAAGTTTTTTCTGATGTCCAACCTAAACTGCCCTTGCTGCAGTTTAAGCCCATTGCTTCTTGTCCTGTCCTCAGGTTAAGAACAACAATTTTTCTCCCTCCTCCTTGTAACAACCTTTGATGTACCTGAAAACTGTTCTCATGTCCCCTCTCAGTCTTCTCTTCTCCAGATTAAACAAACCCAGTTTTTTCAATCTTCCCTCATAGGTCATGTTTTCTAGACCTTTCATCATTTTTGCTGCTTTTCTCTGGGCTTTCTCCAATTTGTCCACATCTTTCCTGAAATGTGGCACCCAGAACTGGACACAATACTCCAGTTGAGGCCTAATCAGTGTGGCATAGAGTGGAAGAATTACTTCTCGTGTCTTGCTTACGATACTCCTGCTAATACATCCCAGAATGATGTTTGCTTTTTTTGCAACAGTGTTACACTGTTGATTCATATTTATCTTGTGATCCACTATGACCCCCAGATCCCTTTCTGCAGTACTCCTTCCTAGGCCATCATTTCCCAGTTTGCATATGTGCAACTGATTGTTCCTTCCTAAGTGGGGTACTTTGCATTTGTCCTTATTGAATTTCATCTTATTTACTTCAGACCATTTCTCTGGTTTGTCCAGATCATTTTCAATTTTAATCCTATCCTCCAAAGCACTTGGTATCATCTGCAAACTTTATAAGTGTATTCTCTGTGCCATTATCTAAATCACTGATGAAGATATTGAACAGAACTGGACCCAGAACCAATCCCTGCGGGACCCCTCATTATACCCTTCCAGCATGACTGTGAACCACTGATAACTACTCTTTGGGGAATGATTTTCCAACCAGTTCTGCACCCACCTCATAGTAGCTCCATCTAGGTTGTATTTCCCTAGTTTGTTTCGGTGTCACATTGGCTGAGCTCGATGCTGCCAGGAGTGTTTTGAGTTTTGTTCCATTTACTCCTTGCTGATTGTTGATTCCGAGACGGGAACTGCTACCATTTTCCCCTCCGCCAGAGTCACACCTTATGAACTGAGCTGGCACCACTGCAGAGTCTGCTGAAGGCCTGGCTGCATCAGGCACTACAATCACCATTAGAAAAGCAGATGTCTGAAGCATCTCTCTGCAGTGAGAGTCTACGACAGGTGTCAAAGCCACTGCAGGGCCATTAATGAGCATGTTTTTAATTGGGAAAAATGCTAAACGGTAGAGGTCAAATTCTCCACGGGTGCTGGTGTGGAGCCAGATGAGTGCAGGGCATGCCACAGTCTTCATTAGAGCAACTGGAGAAAAACCACAGCTCTTGACCTGCAAATAGAAATGATTTCTTCATTAATGGAGATGTCAACAGCAGGGAACTTGTGGTTTCTCATGACACAGCTGTTTTCATAAAGCGTGCACGCACATGGGGAAAAAAAGAAAGACTCTTTTTACTTTTGCACCCTGGATCAGGGATACTTTGCTGAAATGAAATGTAACCTTCTTAAGTCCTTTATTTCCTAGCGAATCTGGGGTATGTTGCAAGGGGCACAGGCTTAGTTTACACTGTTCATTATAAAAACCTCGCCAGATTTAATTCCTAGGACATACCAGACCTGAAATTCTTCCAGACAGATTCTGTTCTTGGTTAGCTACCTATCTTAGGTTTCTATCTAGCATCCTAAGGTTCTGAATTAAGCAAATCACATGCTTCAGTGGATCAGGTACAGCACCGAAATGCAGCCACCTCTGAGGTGGAACATGGCAGCTATTTAATAGCCCACAGCAGTGCTACAGAATTGTTTGGGACAGGAATTGAATCAGAATACTTTATCTAACTGTAAATGCAAGGGAGGGGTTCAAGAATACAGAACTGTCTAAACTGGTGTAAATCCAGACTGTTGTAAATCTGGAGTAACCCCATTGACTTCTCTTGGGGTTACACCAGATTTACAACAGTGAAGCTGAGAACAGAACTTGGCTCTCAGGGTTTCATGTTCTTTATTATCATTTTCCTAGTCCACAAAGGTCAGTGGATTGGTGTTACTCATTCTTCAGTCTCTGGTATTTGCATGCAATGGGCTGAGAATGCCCATGGAACCTATCCTGCCAACATAACTCCTGTGAGTAATTCCTAGGAAACCAGTGGTGTGGATACTCCCATGAGTGACTCTTTCTCATCTGAGTAAGTCCAGGACTAGGGGGGCCCCGATTATTGCCTGAGGGCAAAATTACTTTAAAAATCCTCCCTGGGCCCTGCTGCCTACAAACCACAACCATCTGGCCCAGGTTAGACTGTGACCAAAGGGACATTTGACATATGTAAATACACCTGTCTCTGCAGTCATCTTTTCTTCCTCTCTCCCGCTAGTTGCCTGTCTAAATCCTAGACAATGAGCTTTCTGTGTGATGGGTTTGTGCAGTGCTTGACACAATGGGGCCTTCATCCCAAATTGAGGTTCTTGCGCATCATCACTGCACTTCTAATAGGGCTTGTGGATATTGGTGAATGGGCTGGTAGCTCTGACTGTGTATCCTCCTCATCTGCCAGCCACTCATCCTTTGCGTTGAGGACATGGCCACAGGAAAGATCTCCCGGTAGTCAGCACTTAGCCGTGAAGCCAAAGTGACTTACGCTTCAGTGTGCAATTTCGGAGGCTCGGTCAATTTAATGTTCTATGCAGGAGATATTTTTAGCACTGGCGCAGATGGGCCACCTGAACAAATGAAGCTGCTCTTACGAGGCCAAATTAGAAGTTAAAAAGAAAAAAAGAAAAGAAAAGAAAAGAAACCATGGTTAGAAACAAACAAACTAACTAAACTGAGAGATCATTTGCATCTCACAACCCCAGTCACACCACAAAGGATATTCTAGTCACAACTGCAGCGACAGCGTCTAGCACCTGTAGTAAAGGTGCCATCCGCGGAGCCAGATCGCTGCGCTGGCATGAAAGCTTCAGCCTGCTTCTGCACGTCATCTGCAGAACGCCAGACTGCAGGCCTTTTAAGGAAGCCTTTGACAAGTGGAGCAGCAGGATTCTGCTGCAAGCACTTAACAGCATTGTGCTTTTTAATGCACTCCAAGGAACTTTCGGAGGGCTCCGGGAGGCTGTCTGGATACAGCAGCCCAGAGAATACGCACATTGCAACAATTACTATGAGTATTGCCCTCCCCTCCCACACACAGACAGTCGTGCAAATCAAATAAATGTGGGGTTCACTTCACTGGCCTTCTGGCTTTTGAGACTTTCGGGGTCACTTTTGCCAGATTGTCTTGTGACCATGAGGACTAGATGTTTCTTTTTGCTTTTAAATGTAGGTTGAGGTGCTCATGTAATCCCCTGACTCCAGCAACTGGGGCTTTAAATTGAGAACATCAGCTATAGTGAGCCATGGAATAGCATCGTGAGTGCTGGCAACACTGGGTAAAACCCTGGCTCCATTGATCGCAAAGGCGAAAGTGCCATCCAGCTGCCTCAGCAGGTGGGGGAACTTCCTAGAGTCGGCAGCGAAGGGGGACAGCCCAGGCAGTGAGGGAGGGAAACACTTGATGAGGGACTGTAGGTAGCTCCTCCCTGCCCCTTGAAACTCTGGCACCCATTGGCCAATAGTGGGAAACGGATGCTGATTGGTCCGCATCTCCCAGCTCCAGGGATTTAAGCTGGAGCATAGGCCATGTGGAACTTTTTTGGGCACCACTTCATATAAACATAGCAACAGCTATTCTGGGTCAGACCAAAGGTCCATCTAGTCCAGTATCCTGTCTACCAACAGTGCCCAATGCCAGGTGCCCCAGAGGGAATGAACAGAACAGGTAAACATCAAGTGATCCATCCCCTGTCGCCCATTCCCAGCTTTTGGCAAACAGAGGCTAGGGACACCATCCCTGCCCATCCTGGCTAATAGCCATTGATGGACCTACCCTCCATGAACTTTTCTAGTTCTTTTTTGAACCCTGCTATAGCCTTGACCTTCACAACATCCTCTGGCAAAGAATTCCATAGGTTGACTGTGCTTTGTGTGAAGAAATACTTCCTTTTCTTTGTTTAAAACCTGCTGCCTGTTAATTTCATTTGGTGACCCCTAGTTCTTGTGTTAGGAGGAGTAAATAACACTTCCTGATTTACTTTCTCTACACCAGTCATGATTTTATAGATCTCTACCATATCCCCCCTTAGACGTCTCTTTTCCAAGCTGAATAGTCCCAGTCTTATTAATCGCTCTCAGCCATTCCATACCCCTAATCCTTTTTGTTGCTCTTTTCTGAACCTTTTCCGATTCCAATATATCTTTTTTGAGATGAGGCGACCACCTCTGCATGCAGTATTCAAGATGTGGAGTACCATGGATTTATATAAAGACAAAATTATATTTTCTGTCTTATTATCTATCCCTTTCTGTTTGCTTTTTTGACTGATGCTGCACATTGAGTGGATGTTTTAAGAGAACTATCCACAATGACTCCAATATTTCTCTCTTGAGTGGTAACAGCTAATTTAGACCCCATCATTTTATATGTATAGTTGGGATTATGTTTTCCACTGTGCATTAGTTTGACTCAATCAACACTGAATTCATCTGCCATTTTGTTTGCCCAGTCACCTAGTTTTGAAGATCCTTTTATAGTTCTTCGCAATCCTGTCTGGGAACTTTAACTGTCTTGAGCAGTTTGTATCACTGAAATTTTGCCACCATCACTGCTTTACACCTTTTTCCAGAATCCTTTATAAATATGGTGACATAGGAACTGGTCCCGAGCTAGCGACCCCTGGTCAGCACCATGTTGTACCTCTCTCCTTTCGAAAACTGTCATTTATTTCTAACCCTTTGTTTCCTATCTTTACCAATAGATAGAGGACCTTTCCCTTATCCCATGACAGCTTACTTTACTTAAGAGGACCTTGTCAAAGGCTTCTGAAAATCTAGTACACTATATCCACTGATCCTCTCGTCCACATGCTTGTTGACCCCTCATAGAATTCTAGTAGATTGGTGAGGCATGATTTCCTTTACAAAACCAGTTGACTCTTCCCCAACAATATGTTCATTTAGTGTCTGACAATTTGTTCTTACTATAGTTTCAATCAGTTTACCTGTATGATGTCAGGTTACTGGTCTTTAATTGCCAGGATCATCTCGTGAGCCCTTTTTAAAATTGGCGTCACATTAGCTATCCTCCAGTCTTTGTACAGAAGCTGATTAAATGATAGGTTACAAACTACAGTTAGTAGTTCTGCAATTTCACATTTGAGCTCCTTCAGAACTCCTGGCAAATACCACTGGTCCTGTGACGTTATTACTGTTTAGTTTACCAATATGTTCCAAAACCTCCTCTAATGACACCTCAATCTGGGACAGTTCCTCAGATTTGTCACCTAAAAAGAATGTCTCACTTAGGTGGGCAGAGCCCTAACAGTGGCTGTGTGTCTTAGGCCTGGTCTACACTAGAAAATTACATTGTCTTAACTACATTGCATAGTGTAGACAGCAGTAGATTGATGGAAGGTGGAGGTGGATTATCTACGTCAATAGGAGAATCCCTCCCATCGGCACAGGTAGTGTCTACACTGAAACGCTAGATCAGTGCAGCTGTGTTGCTCATAGCATTTAAGTGTAGACAGGCCCTTATCCTTTGCTTATTTATGTCAACCTAAGGACTTCCAGATGCTGTGTTCCAGTTGACTAATAAACCCTAGTCTGGTTTGAAAGGCTGCCTGGTATCACTGCAAATACCTGTCTCTGAACAAGAGCTGGACTTGCTGGGCAGAGCTCACAGTCGGAAGCAGGAGGACAGGAGCCCAGAGGCTCAGGAGACATCCACAGTGCCATAAAAATCCTGCAGCACCAAGTCTCAGAGCCCAGGTCAGCTGACTCCGCCTCGTGTGGGGCTTAGGCTGTGAGGCTAAACACAGCAGTGTAGATGTTCGGTTCTGGGCTGGAGCCTGGGCTTGGAGACTCTCCTCCCTCTTCCTGCCATGGGATCTCAGAGCCCGGGCTCTGGTCTGAGCCTGTAGACACACTGCAGTTTTATAGCCCAACGCAGCCAAAGCTCTGTCAAGTTAGCTGACCTGGGCCAGCTGTGGATCTTTTATCGCAGCGTAGAGATAGCTTAGGTCTGGCAGGTGTCGAGGCTGCATGGCATAACCTTACTGAAGGAGTTCCTCCCAGAGACTGTTTGAAAGCTGGGGCATAGCACAGCTCCTGTGGATCTGTGACAGACCATCTTTAATGCTCTGCATCTACAATGCCCAGCACAACGGGTGCTAGCGTTATATAAATAAATAAAATAAAATAATAATGATAATAAGCCACAAGACCATCTGTGGGTGTAAGATTTCTGAAACACTGATTGCAGACAGCGCTGGAATCAATTAACCCTCAATTTCCTGGGTGGTTTGTGGGTTCAAATTCTTTTAATTTCTAAGGACACTGACAAGTTCAAAGGCTCCTTCAACTATGTTTTGTTACTGATAAAACGTCAAGTGATACAAACGGGATATAAAAAAAAAACTAACTTCATTTTTGCCATTTTAGGCTGTTTTGTTTATTTTTTCCACCTGCACTTCTCACTTAGGCTGGAGAGTAAATCGAAACTTGCCTTTCTCTAGTTAGATGAGCTGATGGCATTCAACACCTAGCAGGATTGGTTCTGCATGCAGAACTTCAACCAGATTCATTGGGAGCTCAGCATGTGGACTTGCCAGATTCTAGATTTTGTAAAATACACAATGGTCACTTCACCCACCCCAGAAATGCAATCTCCTCTGGGGTGAGCTGCAGCAGAGGTTATAGCAACTCACAGCATTACCATGCAATTAGTTGGAGGAGGATGTAAAGAAAATTGCCTTATCAAATTGCAACTACAGGTGAGTTACCAGTGTAGCTGTGGGCTAAAGGACTGAGTCTGAGGTCTGGAGTCAAAGTGGGCTCTGTTCCTGGCAATTCTACTGACTTCATCACTTCGTGCCTCAGTTTCTCCATTGTGAAAATGGAGATAATAGTACCTTGGTAAAGTACTTTTCAGTCTTTGAATGAAAAATCCTGTCTGAGCACAAGGGAGTGGGCTCATCATTCTGTCTGAGCCAAATCTACATAACCCCCTGCTTAAGTTGCAACAGTCTCACTGTCCATGATGATTTTTCACAGAATGAAAAATATTGGGATTAATGAAAACCTTGGTCTGCAAATGAGATTTCCTTTGCTATCAGTATTACTTTCATGGTCTGGACCATTTGTGTCCTTTAGAACGTCCCATATTTAAATAGATGTCACTGCAGATGAGGCTTGTGCATTAAAAAGCGCACAAAAAATGCATCACAGCCAGATGATGCCATGGCAAAATTTTCGGCAGGAAGATATCGTTAAAAGGATGCACGCTTCAGGCTAAAGCCTCAGCTGGTTGAAATCAGCATAGTTCCACTGAAGTCAACAGAACTACAATGAATTACACCAGCTGAGAATCTGGCCCTGCACTCATATTTAACATATTATTTTAAGCTATCATCACGTGTGGTAGTAGTTAGGAATGCTTAATGCACAACAGATGGGGATCTACACATCCTGCTAAACCATGAACTAGGTACCCACGGCAGAATATCTGCAAGCATTTAATGCATTGTATTTTAAGTATTGTGAGCTAATGTCAAAGGCCCATGCAGAATTCCCATTTCCCTTGATTTACTGATGATAACTAAACCATTCAAAAGCAAATTTAAAAAAATAAACGCAGTGGTTGTGCTTCACTACCACGAAGGGACCATAGATAAGATTAGAATCACCAAATCAAATATATTTGTTCCTGTCCTTTTAAGAGATGGGCCCAAACTAGATTCCCACAAAACGAGCTGAAGGTCAGATCTAACTAGGAGGACAAGGTTATCTGGTTGATGCTCAGGAGGTTTCAGAAAGATTTGAAAGTGATGGCTACCGCATGGACTTACGACAAAGGCACGGAGGGGATATTGTCACCAGCAGCGATAGTGGCACTGTCCCCTGGCTGGGCAGAGGACAGCACTAGTAGCTCCCGGGAACTGCAATCATGTTCCCATTGTGGGCTCACTAGCCTCAATTTGTTTCCACAGTCTGGATTATCTGATCCCACCATGGCTGGTGGTTCAGACTCTGAAGCCACAAATGGCTCTGTCTCCGGGACCCATGGCCCCTAATGCCTATTGATCATTGGAGGGGCAAGATGTCTGTCACGAGAAGCAGGTGCTGCCCCAGGAGCACCTTCGTGGTTCATCTAGTCAATTGGTTTCTCATAAGTTCGCCTGTCAAGGAGCCAACGTTGCAGATGGCTGCCTGCTGCCACACAGCCTCGCTGGCCATCTCCTGCCATCGTCACAATGGGGAGTGTTGAAACAGGGCACCAGGCTTGGGGCTTACATGGATGGCCAGCTTGGACAGAGCACCCTGAACTAATGACTCTGCCAGGCTGGGAGGCCTCTGTGATAGATAGAGGAAAGCCGCCAGCCATGCACACAGCCTGATCTCTGCCAGCAGTTTGGGTTCTTGCAGCCCCTTGAGAATCCAGGCGTTCCGGAGCACTAGATTTCTTGTGTGAATGTTCTGGTGTCAGATTGAATCAGTGCCTGGAAAACTAGCTACAATGCATCTTCTTACAACCCCCTTCGCACTCCTGTTTCTGCAGTTTCCACGCACTGGTGTGCATGGTGGTACTGGTCCCACTGGAGGCACCAGAGCAACCCACAGTTGTAAAATGTGGGTCTTTGTCAGTACAACTGTAACCCACACCAATACAGTCTGGGTCTTTGTCTCCCTCTAGTGTCTGGTCCACAGAGGAGGTTTAGGAATCTGAGATTGCTGCTAGTTAATGGACTTAGTCCTTTAGCTCCATTATTAGAGGTTCATACTTTTAGTGCCAAAGCTCCCAGGGCATATCTTGCTGCTGATGCAACAAGGCTGGTTACACTCATGTGTGCTCAGCCAGGAGAACCTCATTTCTGCATTTTCTACCCTTACCATGATTCTCTCCCTGGATTTTTTTTTTATTTTTTTTTTTTAGCAGCCACTGGTATAAATCAGGAGCGACATCGCTGGAGCTACTCGGGGATTACATTGATGTAACTGGCAGTACAATCTGTGCCCCTGCTCATTCTAATGCACAAGGAATCGATTCCAGGAAGAAGTCCCTATTGCCGAGATGCGGCTTGGGCATAGTACACTGAGAAGCATCTGCTTGAAATGCCAGTTTTGTCAAGAGAGGAGTTTGCCTCCTACAGAGACTATTAGAGGAGTTTTATTACCTCCCACACACATTGTCCGTATTGACTTTCCCAATTTGTGCCGTTAACCAAATCTTCTGGCAGATGTACAGGGTGACTTATTATCATTGCATTATAATATCTAATCCACTGACATATCTATTATTCATTTATTTTTCTATTATTCATTTATTCATTGGAAATTTAGAGGCAATCAAAAGGCACTCCTGGTCATTTTGCTATAAAAGCATTTTTGATCCTATCCTCTGCCAATGCAAACTTGTCTCTCTCACTTAAAATACATTAATGACCCATTATAGGGATAGGATCTGAGGCAGTGCTTATATATAGGAGCGTCTTTGGAGATTTTGAAATTGATATAAATAAACTGGGGCTTGTTGTTAATGTGCTCATTAAGAAAGGGGTGGGAGAACAAAATATTTTCCACTCTGAGCTCCCTGGGGACTTTTGGGCAATAGATGTCATTTGTTTATAGGCATTAATAATTTGAAATCTCCTGTTCCAAGCTAAAGAAAGCAGAGGCACGCAGATTGATCCATTTGTGAGGGACACTGGCTCTGTGTCAGAGATGCAGCTGCAGAAGGACAATTTTTTCTGGGCAGAGTCTTTGGGATAATTATCAAGCAACACTGGAAATCTAAAGGTTGGAGAGTTAGAGATAGTTTTAGAGTTAGAGAGAGAGAGAGAGAGTGTGTGTGTGTGAGCTGAGTTCTGGCGAAAGGTGCCAGTCTATCTGACCTTGGCAAGAGACAAGTGAAAGATCCCAACTAGAAGGCGAGGCATTTCCCAAGGGACAACAGGGGCCTCTCTCCCAAGTGGAGATGAGAAGAGCCATAAAGGCACAGATCAGTGACACAGGAGAAGGGAGAAGGGACAAGGGTGTGCGACTGGCAGAGGGATCAAGCGTGTAATAATGGGGGACACCAAGCAGAGATACCCCAAGATTCCACCTCACAGCACGGCGGAGGAATGTGTGAGGCATTAATCTATTTGATCTCAGGAGAAGGGAGGTCCCACAAGAATGTCATTGGTCACCCCTCTAAAATGGGAAGGACGAAAACAACTAAGGCCGACTGATTCCATGGAGCACATCTAAAAGGGCAAGAGAACCGGAAGTGGGGCCAGAGGGATACAATGAGGGACCCAGAAAGGAACAAGCAGAAACAGTGACCACGGCTGGACAATGACCTCTGCTCTGTGAAGGAATGCAAGAGGTGCCAGACTGGCCAACCTGGAGGAGGAGGAGACAAGGCAATGAGAGGGGAGAAGGGCACAGGTTTAAAACAGAGAGCTGGCAGGATGCACTGAGCAGAGAACCCTGCACGATGTCCATTGCTCCGGGAAGTAACGTGAAAGGGGCCGGGAGAAGAAAGTGGGGGAGGATTTTAGGAAGGTAGAATGACATTATTCAAAATGAAATGTGGCCATAGACATGTAAGGAAACTCTCCTATTCCTGTGGAAAGTGCAATGGGATTCACCGGGGGCACGGAACTCTTCTTTATACCTCATCCAAATGATCTTTGCCCCATGCAAGACCAGAGATGTCCGGAGGTCCCACTGAGACAAAGAAATGTCCTAAGACGATGGAGTGTGGCCCACTAGGTTAGGTGCTAAAGTGGAACCCGGACTGTTCTAATTCCAGCTCTGCCACTGAGCTGCTGTGTGTCCGTGGGCCAGTCACTTCATCTTTCTGTGCCTCTTCTTCCCCATCTGTCAAATGGGAATGATGCCACTGACCTGCCTTTATAGAAGGGCTTTGAGACATACAGAGAGAAATCACTACATGGTCCCACTCCAAGTCCGATTGAAAGACTTCCCATTGATTTCAGTGGGAGTTGGATAGGCTCCCATAAAAGCTTAGTGGGAGTATTATGTTCTAAAAGGAAGCCTCACTGAAGGACTTTAGCCAATAAAATAATGGGCAAGGAGCTGGATTTTTCTGGATCAAATATTATGTTCAAGGCAGAACGTTCTCAAGAGGTGGGGGGCCAGCTGGCATAAAGCAGCCTCTTTCCCTTGCAACCCAAGGAGCGACTCTGCCTTGCTGAGGATCTGGTCCCCAACACTCTAAATCTGCACAAGGAAAATTGGACTCAATATTGATTCTTTTCCCTTCGATGACTCAGTCGAGCCACATTATCTACTGCCCTCTGCCAGCAAGTTACCGCACCAACCCAAAAACACAGTCGACGGAGAGCGGTATGCCAGGGAAACTGTTTGAATAGAAAATGAGTAGGAAAGTACAGATCACGGCACTGTTTGATCTCCTACTACAGTTTATTTGATTCAGCTCTCAGGGTGAAATTCACTCCTGTGCAGAGGGGCGAGTGCTGGAGCTATTCAGCACTTACGCCCTGTCAGATTCCAATCTCACTCGCACCATTTTTACCATCTGTGTAGCAAAACTGAAATCAATGGAGTAACTGCTGATTTAGGGCCTGCTCCTGCTCCACTGAAGTCCATGGGAGTTTTGTCACTGACTTCATTGCGAAAAGGATCAGATGCTTCAACCTGAGTAACCGAGAGCTGAATCAGCCTAATTTCCCAGATACAGGACATCCAGATAGTAAATAGATACATTATCTGCACACAGAATAACAGATGCTCATTACAAGGGGCATGTTTGTTAGGTAGGTAGGTAGGTAGATAAACTTCTCACTAGAACTAGTGGCGAAATAATGTAAAATGTATTTACTCAATGGAAAAATATGCCAAAATTAATCAGATAAATTACCCACAGCAAATAATCCAACTAGTCCTGCTTCTTTTCACAGATCCAGATACCATCTCTATGTTTACAGTATGTTCATACAAATATTTATTGTCCTTGGGTGAAATCCTGACTCCACTTAAGTCAATGGAAAGCTTACCATTGCCTTCAATGGGGCCAGGATTTCATTCCTTATTCTCCGGCACGTGGGACACTCTGGGTTTTGCAATGTGCAAAACAACACTATAACCTTCTGTCAAAGGATCTCAACGCACTTTATGAATGAAGACCTAACCCAATGCCCACTGGAGTACATTGGAATCTTTCTACTGACTTCAGGGCATTCTGAATTGGGGGGGGAACAGATAGCTCAGTGGTTGAAGCATTAGCCTGCTAAACCAAGAGTTGTGAGTTCAATCCTTGAGGGGGCCATTTAGGGAACTGGGGTAAAAATCTGTCTGGCTTTGAGCAAGGAGTTAGACTAGATGACCTCCTGAGGTCCCTTCCAACTCTGATATTCTAAGATTAGGCTTCCACACATTCCTAGAGGGGTTGGGACATCATGCCTACTGCAGCACCTGGTACAGTGTTTAAATATCAACAATGATGTTGTTATAAAATATTAATAAATTGGTGACTGCAGCCTTTATCCCAATTCTCACTGCTTGTTGAGAACTTCCTAGTGGTGAGAAATCCTGGCCATTACTAAGCAGCAAGACCCAGCCACGTTCTTTTGTAAGGTGCATGGGAGCTCTGGAAAGCTGGCCTATTGCATGATCATCTCCCCCCAGTTATCTCTCAGAAATGTGTATCCATCTAGCATTTCTATCAGACCCATCATCATGGTATCTATACTGAGATGTAAATTCAAGGTCCTGACCATTCATGGTCAAGGGGGATCCCATATCATTTTCACAATCAGACATTTAGGCCCCAAGATATGGGCCAAATTCCAGTCTCCCATAGCTAATTACATTCTACCTACTTCAAATTAGTTACCTCTGAAGTTTCAACTGGATAGAGTATTCCTCTTCACTTCCTGTACTTGTCTGATGTGTAGTGTTGTTGAAGGGCCGCAGAGTTCCACTCCAGAAATGGCTGCATTTACATGAAGGGGTAAGTGGACCATAAGGCGTATGAAGCATATTGGGATCTTTCTGCGTGAAAGGTCCTATGCACATGTAAGATCATCACTATTATTAGTGAAACACAGTCCAAAGCCCTTGTTGAAATGTTCAGGGATCCTGAGGCTGATGAATCACTTTTGACTTTATCCTCTGTGACGTTTAGCTCAATTATCTGTGGCGGAAGGTTTGCAGGTCTCTTCCTCTGGCGGAGGTCCGCAAGAACCACTATGGAGTGCAGTGGTTTTCCAGTTTGGTGTGGGGATCTAACTGAACTGGTCAATCTTTTAGTTCCATGTGCCACCAGCTGTCACTCTGAGGGAGGATTTGAATTGGGTTAGCTTGGCACTGAGGTAGAGAGTGGTAGCATTAGCATTACTTATGGTGGGAATCCGTGTATCATTTGTGCACTCTGCTGTTAATGTGGCCAGCAGGCTCTCCTTTGCATTGCTGGAGCGAAGCTGTTCGCAGGAAGCAGGGGGATCTGCAAAGACCACTCTCAATTGATTTGGGTTTTATTGGGGTGTCATGCACTTAGCAATCCTGCATTTAAACTTCATGTGCCAGCTACCACATCAAGGGGGATGTCAGGGTGGTTAGAGCGAGGAGACGTATATTACATATTAACTCTCTTGTTGCCTCCAGAGTGAACGCGTTTTCTTTAAAGCATTCAAAGTGGATGCAGCTGTTCAACCCAGATGGAGTCATGGAGCAGAAGCAGACTAGACTGGGAGAAGCCAGGAGTGCTTGGATGATGATTGATGAAAATAAATAACACTGATACTTTGCACTTTGATAGAACGTTTCTTTCCAGAGTATCAGACATCTTCACAACTCTTAATTCCATCTAACTATACCCTGGGAAGAGGCTATTATTGTACAGATCAAGGAAATTGGGACACCTGGAGGTGAAGTGACTTGCCCAAGGTCACACAGCCCGTCAGTGGCTAAGAGGGGAAGAACCCAGGAGTCCTGACTGCCAATCACTCTACTTGCATATGACATAATATAATAGCATATAGATTGCCCATCTTCAGAAGCTGTTAGCATTTATACACTCCCCTTCTTCCTTTCAAGCCTGACCTCTCCCAGCTGGGTGCAATGGATTCAGTAAAGCAGAGCTGGCGGGACGCGTTGGAGCCTCGGGGCAGACAGGCCAGACTGTGCCGTCACTGGATGCTTTAGCAATATGGGAGCTGGCAGTCAGTTTATCATGAGCAGATTGCTGTGGGCTGCCATCAACTACTAACTTTCTCAATATGGGCCACCAGAATTATGATGTTCTATTCATAGAAGACATTTGGGCCTGATTTTTGAGAGGACCCCTCCCATTCTTGGCCCAAACAAGCCACGGTGCAATTCATGCCATGTGCACATCTGCCTGGCTTACCAGTGCAATAAAGGAGGCAGCTAGTTGACCTCTAGAGGTCATGGTTATCAGTTCAGCACAGGTCAGCAATCACCAAACACTGCTGCTAATCTAATGGCTCTTAGGAAGCCAAGATGAAATTCATCAGTCCTCTCAATCTAGACCTAGACACACAACCTACCAGCACAACTGGCTGGCTTGTTGGCAATCACAGCAGAGAGGCCAAGGACTGGCTGAGCCGTGGAGATGGACAGTCTCCATCCCCCTCAGCAGCAGTCTCCCTCCTGTCAGAGCTAAAGCACAGTAACACGTCAGGGTGGAGCAAGCCCGCGCTATTGCCGGCCCATCCTGCTCCTGTTCTGGGCATTTCTGTCCTTCGGGGCTATTAGGCAGCTTCTAGCTGCACAAACACATCAGTAAGAGTCACAACCAAAGACTTCAGCCAAGATTTTCATAAGGATCTAGTGATGCGGGGGGCCCACCCTGAGACACCTTACAGAGCCTGGCTTTCAGAGGGTGGGTGCTCAGCACTGCCTGATAATCAGGGTCCTTTAAGGAGTATATAGCTGGACACCCAACAACTGAGGCACCAAAAGTCACTAGTCCCTTTTGAAAATCCTGGCCTAACTAAATAAGGCAACGTGGACCATAGACAGGGAACAACAGACAATGGAGGTGTTCTTCTCCTCATTCTACAGATGGGTACTGAGGCATCGGACAGAAGAGGTGACTGGCCCGAAGCTACCCAGGATGTCTGTGGCTGAACTGGGAATTTAACCCGGCTCCCTTGTCAAACCATGCAGCCAAAACCAGAGCCACTCACTGTCGCTAGGCCCTTTTGAAAATCACAACCTTTCTGGAAAAGCTCACCAGGAAACAGTCACACCCCACCTCACCAACACTGAAAAGAATGAAACATTTTTTTTTCAGATGTATCATTGTTATTACAACTGAAATGTATTGAACAGATTCAGCATTAAGACTGTGATCATTTCTGGGATTTTTCTGGGCACTTTAGACCAGTGGTTCTCAACCAGGGATACTTGTCTGGGGGTACACAGAGGTCTTCCTAGGTGCATCGACTCATCTAGATATTTGCCTAGTTTTACAACAAGCTACATAAAAAGCATGAGCGAAGTCAGTACAAACTAAAATTTCCTACAGATAATGACTTGTTGATGCTGCTCTGTGCACTAGACACTGAAATGTAAGTACAATATTTATATTCCATTTGATTTATTTTATAATTACATGGTAAAAATGAGAAAGTCAGCAATTTTTTGGAACCATGTGCTGCGATGCTTTTGTATTTTTGTCTGATTTTGTAAGCAAGTAGTTTTTAAGGGAGGCTGAGAGCCACTGCTTTAGACTAGTGCCAGTGACGCTTCAAAATGAAGCCCACTGAATGGTGTTTCTGGTGACTTTCCCCCAACTTTTGTTAATGTTGCTACCTTCATTTTTTTTCAAATGTTCCTCTAATCATCATCTCTGCTAAGAGGCTGTGATTGGAGACAATGTGTCTTTCCCAGCCCATTAAGCAGGGATGCTTTGCACTGAGTGCTTCAATCCAACCATAGTAGCTATTTAATGATGTTGTTTCTGCCATGAAGCCAAAAGCTGTATCTCTGCAGATGATACATTGTTCCAGATCAGGGGAATGTACCGTGTCATACTCAACCAGCATTTCAGTCTGGTTTTGCCAATATTAATTGCTGGTAGGTTTCTCATATCAGGTCTCAGAGCGATGCAGCCATAAGTGTGAGTTCATCATAGGCATTATTAATACCTTACCAGTTCACTGCAAAAATTCAAGTACCAGTTCTGCCACTATGTCTATCTTCAAAAGCCTGCGGGTATAGAGCAAGTCATTGAGTAGATGAAGGTCGTCCCATCTGAATGTTGATTGGCTATGTTTGCGACCTCACTGCTTGAAATGGTGCTACTCAAATGCTACTTCCAGAAATATAGTACAGCGTAACAGAGAAACATATGCAGAGACCTCCTGGTCCCAATCCTGTGTGCCAGGCACCAGAATGGAACAGAGAGAGCAAAGGTGGCTTTAAGCTCCAAGATTGCTCTCACTTACACTAAGGCCACGGGCAGGTGGGATTCTGGCCACATCTACTCACCCGATGGCTGCTTATGGGGGAGTGGCAAAGAGTGGTTCCATCTCCTCTGTGCCAAAGTGAGGAACCCCCTTTTCTGGTGGACCAGTTCTGCTCCCTGTGTGGCACCATTCTGTAAAGGGGCCAGAGCACAGAAGAGAATCGGGACCATCAACTGTGGATTCACCAACCCCCCGCCCAAGCTGTTTCCTTCTTTAAACTTCTCTCCTGTTTGTTTGACCACGTCACTGGCTGCACCGAAAACACCTTGGCATTGGATGCGGCTCCAGTCAGCCCCCACAGCTGTGTCTGTTCACTTCCATTTTCTTTCCCAATAAGAGTTAGGTTGTTTCCAGTGGTGGTCGGCCTCCTCTTTGCCCTGGCAAGGTGGCCTTTGCCCACTTCTCTATTTCCTCCTGGCTTGTGACAGCAGCAGGATCCACATTCCACCCTCCCTGCATGCCTCAGAGACTTTTCCACGTGGAGTGTGACTGTTGTCTGCATTTTCCACTGCCCCACAGCTTCCCTATTTCCATTGCATCTCACACTGTGTAAAGGACAAGGCAAGCTCATTCACAACCTTGGCAATTGCAATACTTTTCACTGGGTATTATTATCTGCATTTGACGGATGGTGAAACTGAGGCATAGACAGGGGAAGTGACTTGCCTAAGGCCACAAAGCTGATCAGTGGCAGAGCCAGGAATAGAAGCCAGGTCCTGAATCCCAGTTCAGTGCTCTATCCACTAGCCCCCTCTGCCTCCAATTTCATATGTATGAATACATATATATCGTATATATATCTGTCTATGTTACATGTGAGTGTGGACTATAATATAGGAAAGGAGTCATTTCATACAATTTCATATGATCCCCTTTAAGACCCAATATGTAAAACATATGCTGCTCACCTAGCTGTCACATATACATTATGTGTCTTTTAGTTCTCACATGACGCAATTTTTCACCCCAACTAATTCGCATGGAAGTTCTTCAAGAGTTTGTGGAAATCCATAATTTTTCCTGGAAATGTAGGACCCCTAGAGGGCAACAACAACTAACATGTTTAGTGAAATTCCACCAGAAACTTTAATTTCATAAAGCAAAACATCCAGGCATTTTCACCTACCTCAGCGTGTCAGAATAGGATGAAAGATTTCCCCCTTCCTCACTCAGGAGATTGTTAGCTACAGAGTGTTTAAACAGCAAAGGCAAATAACAAGAAACCAACCTTTTCATTCCACATTGTGTATTACGCTAATCATCATTGGCTCACTGTTACCTTGCTTGCTCCCCCAGCGGTCTGGAGCATCCACCTTTGGCCTCTTGTATTATGAGGAGTTTGTAAATTCTTTGAGGCAGGGGCCATCTTCCTGTTCTTTGCATACACTGCACCTAGCACAGTGGGATCCTAATCTCCAATGGACATCGCAATATAAAGCTGACCGATAATATTAAGCTAAGTTTCATCTCCACACCCCCGGCTACAACCAGCTTCTTTGCCCCTGCAAGCGTTTCTCACTAGGTGTGTGAGATCTGCAGCTGAATACATCTAAAGCCATGGCCAACGGCCTTTGTATCTAGATTGTAAGCTCTGTGGGCAGGGGCTGGGTTTGTCTTTACTAAGGGGAATCCTGGGAATGACTGGGGATCCTAGATGCAACTGCCATCAAAATAATACGATGCCAAGGCTGTTTAGCAGTTGCAACACATCTCACATAGCTCCAAGTTGGTAAACCCATCACTTTAGCATCTAGCTCACTGACACCTCCCCACTCAACTATAGGGGCAGGGCATAGAGTCTGATCCTGTTAGGTGCTGAGCACCTTTGACTTCCTACTGATGCCCATAGGAGCTCCATGTACGCAGCAGGCATAGAATATACCCCGCAGCACTCAGACTGAGATGG
Organism: Chelonoidis abingdonii; assembly: GCF_003597395.2. Classification (NCBI taxonomy): domain Eukaryota; kingdom Metazoa; phylum Chordata; order Testudines; family Testudinidae; genus Chelonoidis; species Chelonoidis abingdonii. The sequence goes on from NC_133793.1 coordinate 8,956,483, forward strand.
CAATACTGGAGATGCAAGAGATTCCATCAATGCATTCCGAGCAGGAGAATAGCAGCAAAACTGCAATCTTGGAGGGCAGAAAGCATTAGCAACAGTGCCACCTAGGTGTAAAGGATGATATTGTGGCCATAAAATGAACTCCAGGCAGAGAAATTCCAGTGGCTGGGATGCTTTCCTGGATGTGTAACTGGGGCAGGATTAGAATAGAGGGAGAGAGGCCTAGGCAAGTGACAGATAATCCACCAGTTACAGAAGAATGACTCAGAGATCAAAAGATAAACAGGAGCTAGCAGGGTGACTGGACAAAGTTAATGAACTTCAAATATCCGAAGATCCTGTGGATATTAAGGACTTCAGAGCCACAAGACATGGTCTGCCAGTGCTATTCCGATTGGGACAGTGTTTTAAGAAGAAAATATTGTCAATCTCAGATCCCTGAAACCTGAAATATTAGAGGAAAATGGAGATCTGGCCAAAGAGAGCTCTTGCTAGCCTCCTTGGAGGAGGGATTTGGTATCCAAATGTCCGACATGTGTAGGAAATCAAAAAAAGGTGCTGTGCTTGGTTTGAGAAAATATGGGTCTGAAGTCAGGGGAGGATCCATTGATTTCAATATGTATTGGATCAGGTTTTAAATGTTTTCCATCACCGAGACATAAACAGATGCAAAGGCACATCAAAGCAGCAGCTGTTAGTGTTATTCGCCCTGCCTAGAACTACTATAACAGCTGCGCCAGAGGAACAGAGATAGTTTCTGATCTTTACACAGTGAGCAAAGGGAACACTTTCCCTCTGTGATCACTTTTCTTTTAAGAATGTGGAAACCCTACAATAAAAAAAAACCAGCAACAAAGGTGAAGTCTCCAAGGAAAGAGAGCACAGTGTGTGCGTGTCTACCCTAGAACATGCAGCATTAATGTCAACAGCTAAGTGGCTGCTGAACTCTGCACAGAGGGAGAGTTCTTCAAAATGTAAAGGTGCACTGCACACAAAAGGAAAGACAGTATTCGTAGCTACGCACACCTCCATTTACAGCATTGTATAATTAAGAGAAGAATTTGACCCTACAACTTCATTCTAAGCAGATGTTCTCTATAAGCAGAGCTGCAGTTTGCACAGAGAGAGGCTGGTCTTGTGGTAAGGCACTGGCTTGGTTTCAATTCTGAAGTCTGTCACAGACTCCCGGAGTGACTGTGGGTAAATCTCTCCCTGCCTCAGCTCCCCATCTGTAAAATAGGATACTAAATATTTCCTTTCTTGTACTCTGTCTATTCCATATAGACTAGAAACTCATTGGGCTAGAGAGTTTCTTACAATGATTGCACAGTGGGCTCTAATCTGACGTGCAGCCTCTAGATGCCACAACAACAGACATAATTATAACCATGTACTGCGACAATTTGGCACTTGCTTTAAAGATCTCACTATATCCCTGATCACTAGAAGCAAGTTCCACGCAGCACTAACAAAAGGATTTTAATACTGGTTTCCCCTATTATATTTTCCGAATACCCATTTACTATCTTCCTTATGGGTCACCCATAACCACAAAGACTGCCAGAGTGAGTTCCTTTGTTAGCATCAAAGCAGGTGGGCCATCACCATAGCCAGACAAAAATTGTTAATTATTACATTAGTTACAGAGATCAAACACATACACACAAATGGGACCAGCGTTATGAAAAAAAAGTTATTACTGGCCATGAATGTTCAGGTTCCTAAGCAAGCCTTTCATAGGTAATTTTGTTATAATTAACATCTTTAGGGTCAATGGGTCTGAATGCCATTGGATAAAAGATGCATTGTTAGCAGCATTCTCTCCTGAGTTTATCCCATCCAGGCTGGGGTTAGACTGACCAGTAAATCTTAGCTTTCATCTGCCATTAGTGTCAAAACAGCTGCTATGCCCAGGAAATTAAACTATTCACTGTAGTAAAGTTTTAATGTCCATAGTTTGATTTGACATCCAAAGACTTATGGGTTAGGTTATTTCCCCCCTTGATTTTAAGTGTTTATTAACGCTGAAAATGTAGCAAGTGACCCTTTCAGCACCACGCCGCAAAGATCATTGTCTTGGAAACTCGGCTACTGCATCCAGCCGCTGCGCTGCATTATGGTTTACACTTTGCTTTGCAGAATGGCCATTCTCCAACGCAGCATGTGCGGAAGGTCAGTTGGTACCCTGGGCAAATACAAAATCCTGATCTTGCTACCAATGCATCTGATTCTCCTCTCACTTAGACCCATGTGAATCAGGAATGACTTTGTTCAACTCATTGACGAGACCACTAGTGTCAAACTGGCATGAGTACAAAGAGACTCATTCCCAACATCTTTACAGAGCGCAGATCCTGCAGCTTTTACTCATGTGCCTCGTGACGTTGACTTCAGTGGGGCAACTCATGGGGGTGAGACTGTCTGGACTGCATCAGAGATGTCTGTCTTTATGTTCAAAGTAACATCATGGAAGATCCCAGCAGAAAAGCACCACCAAGAGATTAATTCAGGGACATGGGTTTCGTTGAGGCCTTGTCTTCATTGTGAAAAGAGAGGTCTTCTTAACTCAAATTAGTTGACTCTTACAAGGCATTTTGTAACTTTCACATGAGTTAGCAGGTCGGGGGAAAGCCAAGGCTTTAACATGGATTCTCAGTTCTTTGGGGAAGGGGCCATTTTTTGTTCTGTGATTATACAGCACCTAACACTCTGTGGTCCCACTCCATGGCTTGGGCTCCTGGGTGCGACCACAGAACAAATAATAAATCATAACAACTCAACCTGTTAATGTATGAAAACTACAAGCTGCCTTGTCTTCACTAGGATCTTGCCTGGGACGAGCTAATTCAAGTTAAGAGCACACTCATTGTTTTCCATGGAGAAGATAAGACCTTATTGTCCTCAGAGAACTCTCCACCCCCAGCTAGATATTGTAAAGAATGATTTGTACAACATATGTGCTACAATGGATTCTATTGATCTAGCAAGCTAGGCATTTAGAGCCAGTTTTAATAGCTCATTTAATAATAGGTAATAATAAATCCTGTTTCTGATCTTAGCGCCCCGGGACCACCCTAGAACCGGGCCCTATTGTGCAAGGTGCTGTACAAATGCAGAGTAGTAGACAGTGCCTGGAAAGCTTAGTCTGAATAGATAAGACAGACAAAGAAGAAGAACTCTGTGTAAGCTGGAACGCTTGTGTCTCTCACCAACGGGAAGTTGGTCCAATGAAAGATATTCCCTTGCCCATCTTGTCTCTCTAGGGCAGACACAGGGCAGGAGAAGGGGACATAACATGCCTATAACGTCCATATCACATTTATGGCGTTTGAATGATGCTGAAATTAGGATCAAGAGGAAGAGACAGAGGGTATTGGAGGAAAGAGATGAAGGACAGAACTAGCAGGGAAGGGGTAAGATCCAAGGAGGATGCTGGACGGTGCCACTGAGCTGACTCACACAGCAAAACCAGCATTCGCAGCTCAGCAGGGCTCCTGTGGTCTCTTTGCCCTCAGAGAACTTCTCTGCTGTCAGTGGGTCCTGGTCTGGCTGATTTGGCTGTTCACTGTCTTGTTTGTATCCATTGTGGTTTCTCAGGATACGTCTATAGAAGAGAGCCTCCTAATCCCCCCCCCAGCCGCCAATCACCAGGCTCTGCACCCTACAGAGCAGGGTCAGTGACAGGGCCCACACTCCAGCCTGAGCTGCAATGCCAACATTCTGCTGCCCCAGCTGTTTTTAGAGCGCTAGCGTGAACCCCACTGGCTCAAGGCTGTGGACGAGGCTGGGAGGCTGGCTCTATGCAGACACACCCTTCCAGCCTGCCCGCCTGGAATGCTGGGCTTAGGAGAGGCCTTATCAAGAGAGAACAGCATCCCTGAAACACCAGGCCAGAGACACAGATCCATAGGAACTGCCTGACTGGATCAGAACTGAGGTCCATCTAGTTCAGCATCCCATCTCCAGCACCAGAGGAAGATGCAAGAACCCCATAGTAGGCAGGTGTGGGACAATCTGTCCACACACACACATTAAGCCTTATCCTGATCTCTAATAATACTATCAGTTTCTGCATTAGTTTTAAAGAATTCAGCTACTTTTCATCTACAGATCACACTCTATGTACACAGGGATAGCCTCTCCCATCACTGATTTGCAAATGCATCTAGGGTGGAACAGAGCAGCCATTGAACAGCTTACAGCTACACTACACCAACCACCAAACAGGCACTGTTTTCAAAGGGGTAAATCCATCTTTCTACTCCACAAGCACAGAAGACCCCTGTGCAGCAGAACTCTGGACAGGAGCGGAGGTGAGGGATATGGATCCAGAGAAAGGGGCACGGTGGGTACATAGCAAGCAGGGGCTGTGCACTCCCTGCAAAGCACAGAGCTCAGCTGTGTGTGAGAAAGCAGGCAGCAGCAAGAGAGAGTGGGGTGGCTGGCAGAGACATGGCAGGCTGAGATGTCTCCCAAAGGCATGACTGACTTCTTGGCTAAGGTGCTGGGGTCCAGATTTGATAGGATCTAGCACGTGGTGCCAAGAAGGACATTGCACCCAAATAGACATACACCACAATTCCCTGAAGAAGGGGAGATTAATTGGCTGCAGAACAAACAAATAAAATCCCCACTCTAGACCTGGAAGAGAGATAGATCACGGGATATCTTCCCTAGAGCATGACGTGCAAAGGAGTAAAACGGGAATGTGTGCCTAGGGATAGAAAAACGGTTTTACATCAACCCTTCTTCCCCAGCCCACATCCACCTCACCCAGTCATAGTGCAGAAGATGCAGCTATAGAGGGGACAGAGCGAAAGGCATCTACTGTAAATACTGCAGTAGGGTCCTTGATTCCAGCAGGCAAAGAAATGCTTTGCAGACGGATTTTGCATCCATCCTTATGGCTCCTAGAATATCTTCATAAGCCACAATGTGCCCTTAATCCCACAACAAAATCAAGTCAAAGAGCAATTAATATTCTGATACCTGTGGCTAGCTGAAGTGATATAGAGCTGATGATTTCTTTTTCCATTTTACTCCAACTGTGGTTTCATTTTTTTCCAACCCTTCTCTGGGCAGTGGTTTTAGGGGCACTAAGGTTCACTTCTGTGGGTAACCTGCACTGTTAGCTGTTGATTTAATTAACTCAACCTCATTTCCCTTCTTGACCATATCAACTTAAGCAGGGCTGAATTTCAAGCACACAGCCTATTGGTAAAATGTATTTCTCCTCTATGCAAGGGGAAAAAACCAACCCCTTTTGCATCCAGGGGGACAAAATTAAGAGACGAGTCATGCCTAATTGAATGATATTATTTAGGGAAGCTTCTTCACAGCAGCACAGGACATCAAAAGTAAAGCTATATCTTTAGGGCAAGAAATGCAACTAGAACTGCAATGATGTATTGTGCGGTTAACGATTATTGCAGTGTGTGTGTGTGTGTACATTTGAACCCGACACTATCCAAGCGATGGGGGGAGCTGAGCTCCTTTGAAAAGCTGGTTTATAAAGAGTGAAGCTGCTTAAAATCAGCTGCAATATTCTTAAAATCTCAGCCTGACAGTTCTTCATTAAACTAACACCCTTATCATTAAAGTTAAGGTCCAGAATAATCTTCTCATTATCAGTAGTTTGTTGGTTTTACAAAGAGAGTTATTGGGAAAAGTATTGCGTTTGTGTGCGCTTCCCCTTCCTCTGAATAATTTGGAATTGGACTGATATGTAAGAGAGGAGCAGTTGATCTTAAAATTTAGTGGGTCTGTCTACATGCAGTGTAGTGCTTTAATACATGTTAATTAACAATTGTAAGTACTAGTGTAGACGTTACATAAAGATTTGTTCCAGGACGCACATACATTTATTACTAGCCACATTTTTAGTCACTGAACTACAGGGTAAAACATGACTAGTCACAAATGTGGGTGTCCTGTCTACAGTAGAATTTACGACGGTGATAGTTAACGCAGGTTAAATCACAACTAAAAATTCAGGTTGTGAACACAGGGTGGTCAAAGGAAAACGGGAGCAGGAGAAGCCATGTTCTGTGCCTTGCAGGTTGGGGAGCACAGAGGGAAATAACAGAAGAACTAGCTCGTGAATGGTAGCTCCTTGCTGCAATGGAGGGTGCATCTACACTGCAATCAGAGGTGTGACTACAGCATGTGTAGATGCATCTGAACGAGCTAGTTCAGGTCCCAACAGCAGTAAAGGCATGACAGCATGGGCAAGCAGCCCAGTACAAGCCCACCAGCGAGCCTTGGTAGGTACTCAGGTGGCTAGGCCATGCTTTGGCAGCTTCATTGCCATTGATACCTGAACTAGCAGGATTAAAACCAGCTCAGGCATTTCTAGACACGCCACAGTGGCAGCTCTGACTGCAAGGTAGGCGTCCCCTGAAAGCTATCCGTCTGCAGAAAGGGAGAAAAACCGTCTTTAAGAGGCAAAACAAACTGGATGGCCCAGGGCATTGGCAATGGTTTATGGATCATCCTTTCTTATTCTAGGTCACCAACTCACAACCAGCCCTGGCCAGGAAGTCATTTCCAACCCCTGTTTGTTTCTCTTACGTAAAATGAGCGTTGAGGTCTCACTCCAGTCTCTTGTAAATGAGCATCCTTCTCCTCAAAAAAACACCATCACACCTGGTACTGGAGGGAAACTTCCGCAGAGAGGACAGGGCCTGGATGGGCTTTGGAGAAGAAGCTTAACCCTCCAGAGCAGGGTTATGTTGGTGGAGCGGTGAGAAGAGAACTTTGTCCTAGCATCACCAAAGCCACAGAGCACCTCCCTTACAGTGATGTAAGAGGCCTTCTGTTGGTTGGCGCAGGGGCTGATCTGGTCTGGAAACAGCCACCCCACTCTTTCAGGGGCTCCCTGCCTGATGCACTTTTTAAAAACTTCCCTGCAAGGATCAAAATATCCTCTGTTCCCCAGCGAACTCTTCTGACCTTCCTCAGCGACCAAAATATCGGGCCTGCGTGATTGACTGAGGCAGGCCCAGGTTTGTTTTTAGCAACCTCGTTGAAATTTAAATTGATTTGTTATTTATCCGACTGACAACAAAGAGCAAAAAAAAGTCATAATTCCGTGCGCTAGGGAGATTGGATTCCTGTATCACTGTCAGCTACATTAACTTACTTCCTGGATCTCAATTCAATTAGGGCAGCATTCCCTAGCATTAATAAATCAATACTGATGCCATTTTGATATATTTTGAATGTCTTTCATTATATATTTCAGGGCAGGGATTATTGTTGACTTAGAAGTTAATGGGACATGACAAGGCAAATCAAGTTGCGTAGGTAAAGCTTTCGAGCCGTTAGCTATAATTGCTTTCTGTTGCAAAAGATTGTTTCAGTGAAACAATGAGCTGTTTAAGTTTTGTTGTGGTGGAGTTATCCCAGCTGGCAGAGCCACTGTCTCTTTGGCAAGGGGAAGGAAATAGCTACACTCTGTAAAAGAAAGTCTCTGACCAAGAGATTCATGGCTCTGCACAATTGAAGTGTATTGTAATAGCAGGTGTGCAGTATAATTCCTCTTGTGTCAACATTTGGGACAAATCTTCAGCTCATGCAAACCTGTATAGTTCCATTATCGTCAAGGGATGTATGGTAATTTACACCAGATGATTATTCTGCCCCACTAATTTACACCAACTTGGAATTTGGCCCATTGACTCCAATAGAGATATGTCAATTTATGCCAGGTAGGAACCTGGCCTCATGGTTTCAATGGATTGATGCCAGGTAGAGTCCAGTCCCCTGCCCTCATGGCAGGACCAAATATTGTCTAGACCATCCCTGATAGACATTTATCTAACCTACTCTTAAATATCTCCAGAGATGGAGATTTCCAGCATCTTTCAGGTTTTTCCTGGAAGGGCCCAAGTCTGCCCTCCGTTACGTGCTACAGTACAATGGCAGGCCACTCCTGTAACTAAGAGCAGAACTTGCCCCGCCATGCATAAACAATTCACTTCTTTTTCCCTGTGGTTCATGTCAACCCTGTTGGATGTTAAAGTAGACGATTTGCTGGATATTCATACACAAGGACTAGGTATTTCCTTAGTATGAGAACTTGAATAAAAATATCAGCTTGTTGGCCCAGGGCAGTCAGACAGATCCAGATTCTTGACAGTGGTTGCAAAGGTGGCTGAGAAAGCTCCCCTCTGCACTGCCCTGATTCAGGCTGGGCCCTTGTGTTGTATTAGAGCAGCGCGAGGATTGCTCTAACTTACTCTGAGCTACAAACAGGTGCAGAAAACACATCCAAGAATCAGGGCATTGGCAGGGTATCCTGGACACACATCTTCCAGTCATGCCCACTTTTCCCAACCATGCCAGCAGCGGAGAGGTGTGGTGTAAAAGACCCTAAACTGGGGCTCTCTCTCACCATAAAAATCTAGTCAACATGTTTTGTTCAAAATGTTTTTCTCTGAAAAACAATTTTTTCCCCCCAATCAAACTGGAAAACTTCCTCAAGAAATGTCCATTTTTGACAACACTTTTCCTGGTTTTATTTTAAAAACCTGAAAACCCCAAAACTGGGGGGGGGGTATCAGTTTTTGGCAGCTGAACACATAATAATTTCAGCCAGTTGAGCGAAAAATGTCAGAAAAAAACCCCAAACATTTTTGCCTGAGGGGCTGAAATGTTCCAGAGGGTTTCCTTTTTCTGCAAAATCCCAAAACATTTGGTAGAAAAAAAAATGATAAACATGAAACATTTTTCATGGGAAACCAAAACACTTCCCCCAACCTGTTCTCGAATCACCATGACATTGGGGAGACTTCCTGGTCCAGTTAAACTGGTTTAAAGGGCCAGATTACGCGGGTGGCGTACCATAATGAATCTGCACTGCATCGAGGATGGTCTTTGAGGTTCAATGGATGCTAGGTACCTAAATACCTTGCAGATCTAGGCCTTAATGCCCTTGTAGATCAGCCTTCCAAAACAGTCATGAAAATCTATCAGCCCCAGGCACAAATATCTGGCTATCTGCTGTGCTGCCTTCCCATGCTAGTATCAGAGGGGTAGCCGTGTTAGTCTGGATCTGTAAAAGCAGCAAAGATTCCTGTGGCATCTTATAGACTAACAGACGTTTTGGAGCATGAGCTTTCGTGGGTGAATCCCACTTTGTCAGATGCATGTCACATGCATCTGACGAAGTGGATATTCACCCACGAAAGCTCATGCTCCAAAACATCTGTTAGTCTATAAGGTGCCACAGGATTCTTTGCTGTTTCCCATCCTAGTGATCTAGGTTTCTTTAATGAGGTCCTCAGAATGGTCACCATGGGTTAAAGTTTACACCCCCACCTTTTAACATGCTGATTGAGAATTAAAAAATATGAATGATATTCTTCTCATATGTCACCAAAAAAAAAAAAAGATTTGTCCCAAGCAAATGGAACTTTGCAAGGATAAAATAATGTAAGTTATTGGGGTGAGGACGAGTTGATGTAAGAACGGCCATACTGGGTCAAACCAAAGTCCACTTAGCCCAGTATCCTGTCTTCCAACAGTGGCCAAAGCCAGGTGCTTCAGAGGGAATGAACAGAACAAGAAATCATCAAGTGATCCATCCCCTGTTGTTCACTCCCAGCTTCTGGCAGAGGGTGGGGACACGCAGTGTGGGGCTGCATCCCTGATCATCTTGGCTAATAGCCATTGATGGATCTAGCCTCCATGAACTTAACTCTTGTTTTAACCTTGGCCTTCACAACATCCCCCGGCAACAAGTTCTACAGGCCGATGGTGCGTTGTGTGAAGAAGTACTTCATGATGTTTGTTTTAAACCCGCAGCCTGTTAATTTCACTGGGTGACCTCTGGGTTCAGGTTTAGCTCTGGCTATATGTCAGGAAAAGTAAGAGCAACAGGCAAAGACAGAAGTCCAGGTGAAGCAGGGAAAAGAAGTCAAGAGTACGCCACATATTGTCACACAGGCTGGTGTCACTTGGCATTAATTTGCTCCGCTGACGCCAATTGCAGAGCTGGCCCAGAGCTCAGCTGCCTGTTACTCCAACACTAACCCTTAAGTAGCTGCTATAGCATAGGTATGTCTCCCTATAATGACTTGCTGTCTCTCTTCTTGTCTACGAGCCCTCCCCATGTTAAATTGATCAGGACAGTCCTGATTGCAGATTAAGTGACTGGCTATCAATGACTCCAAACCTGTCCATCCATCATTCACTTTGCAGCATGGTCCCTTCCAAAACATTAGCCAAGTCATTTATCAGTGTGACTCTTTGAGACAATAAAACAGGCACCTTGCAAAATTTAGTATTCAGCTCTTAAAGGTCTTAAAAGCATTTCTCAATTATGAATGGTCTGGAGGGAGTCATTCTTGCTTCATCTGGGGATGAATAAAGATGGAAAATAATAGCATATCAATAGTATTGCAACTTAGCTGTATTAATCTTTTAAGAGTTAAAATTGTGCTTTCTACAATAAATATGGCACGCAAAAATTCTCTCTACATTTCGATAAACAAAAGGTTAAACTTCCATGCTTGAAACTGTAAAAAACTATTTTGACCTGGCATGCCAGAATTTGTTAAAATGGTGTCATTCCAACAGATCAAGTTTGTAAATGCTCTGAATCTGGAATATGTATGGCAGAGCACTAGAGTGTGGGTACTGGGAGGGTGTATGATCTAGTAGTTAGAGCAAGGGTCTGGGAGACAGTCAGTGGGACGTTACTTGTGTATGCACTCATTAATTTAACGCTGACACAGCACATGCAGGCAGCTTGACCTATGACCTATAGCACCTGTTTGATAATATCTAGCTACACTCTCCCTTATCACCATGGACTGTCATAGGCAGTAGAAAGGAGTAAGTGATGTTTCATACATTGACATTTTTATGGTGCTTTGTGAAAGATCAGCCCAAACCAAAACACTAGAGCCACAGACTACTGAGTTTGTAGGAAGTTTGGATCGGATTTTGTTCAAGCTTATTTCACTTTCTTTGAGTAGAATTATATTTGAAAACACAATGAACACCCAGGCCCTGTCCAGAGAAAAGCCATACTGAGCATTGCCCACCCCTAGGTGTTCACAAATCATGTGTCAGGCCTCAAAAATTGTCTGATTGGCTTCAAAATCATGATGGGGTTTTAAAATTATAATGTTGGGGCTCTTTTTATTGGACTTCTGCTTTCTGAGCCTCGAGGCAGCACTGACTTCATGTTTTCAGGATTTGCTCTGCAACCACAAGTGTCAAAAAGGCACTATTTTTAAACGAAAGCTACGATCTTCATGCAGTCTCTCATCGTCAGCAGCCAGGGTGCTAAGAGAAACACCAAATATCAAATGCTCTTGCTAAAGCTCTCATGGGAACTGCAGCACTACATAGTCTCTGAAAGAATGCTAATTCTATTTTATAACCAGTGTCACCAGCTCCGAGCTTCTTCAAAACCCACCTGCTCTGTTAGCCAGCTGAATAACCAGGGTGCTAGCTCCACCCCTAGTTGGTTTAGCCCCACCCAGGGGAGGGATTTAACCTGTTTGAAAAGCCCTTCCTCCATTTTACACACCGGCCTTCCCTTTTCCAACGAGCCAACGAGCTCTGGGCACCACACTTCAGGAAAGAGGTGGACAAGTTGGGGAAAGGCTAGAGGAGAGCAGCAAAAATGATTAGAGATCTAAAAAACATGAGCGAGGAGGAAAGATTGAAAAGTTGGCCTGTTTAGTCTGAAGAACAGAAGACAGAGGGGAAACATGATAACAATCTTCAAGTAGATTAAAGGTTGTTATAAAGATGAGGATGATAAATTGTTCTTAACCACTGACAACAGGATAAGAAGCAATGGGCTTAAATTGCAGCAAGGGAGATTTAGGTTGGACATTAGGAAAAACTTCCTAGTTGTAGCACTAGTTAAGCATTGGAACAAATTATCTAGGAAAACTGTGGAATCTTCATCACTGGACATTTTCAGAACAGGTGAGACAAACACTTGTCAGGGATGGTCTAGATAATACTTAGTCCTGCCTCAGTGCAGGGAACTGGACAAGATGACTTCTTGAGGTCCCTTCCAGTCCTACATTTCTAGGATTTCTATGTGCTCCATAGCACACAGTGTGTCAGGTTTCCCCATGGGCTGTCTGCCTCTGTGCAGCAGAATCACATAGATTTTGCCCCTTTATCCTTATGGAACCTGCTTTAGGAAAGCATGGCTCTTTATCCCTGGTCCATGTAAGAGGACAGGAGCCTACGATAGCAGACAACTAAGAGTTATTCCTTTTCTTCCAATAGTAGGGACTCATGGATATGAATAGTTCAAACTCTGCTGCTGATCCAAGCGGCGTCAAGCAATAGTCACAGAAATCTAGGGACTAGAAGCAGCAATGTGTCACATTAATCGCTGATTTAAAAACAGGGGCCCAGAGCCTGATCTGGTAGAGATGAACAACGGTCTAGCAGTTAAGGTGTTAGCCAGAGACTGGGCATCAGTTCCCTGCTCTTTGAGGATCTGGGCCCTAATCTCAGCAATAATTCCCCAACTGTAAAATGAGAAAAATAGTCCTGAAGAGTCCCTGCCTTCCATGGGGTGTTAGGAGGATAAACACATTAAAGGTTGTGAGATGCTCGGATACTATAGGAATGGGGCCAGCTAGACAGATACTTACCCAGGCACTGGTGTGTTCTCAGAACAAAGACCTAGCTGAATACAAATCAATTTTGGAGCACCTGAAAAAGCCCCAGTGTTTCATTTTCCAAGCAAGCAAGCCCCCAAGTTGTGTTATCCTGTACATAAAATCATAATATGCTATTAAGAGCAATTAAGACTAGATTGCACTTTGAAACCAGGTGTTTTTACTTTAAGGGGCACCATAACCCATCAGAATGGGGCATTTATATAGATTTTCCATGGTTTCCTTGAAAAAAAATGTGAGGCCCAGTAAAGCTGTAGCCCTGAGAAAGCAGGTAAAGTTCCATCCTCTTGCAATTCATTAGATCTTTTCTTCTCTAGGATGCAGCTGGTGACCAAAGTGTTATTCACCCAGGAGTTATAGAAGGAAAAGAGGCATAAAACCGCTGCACATTTTGATCAAAAACCTTTAGCATGTACAAAAATAAGTAGCTCTGTTCCTAAATGGACTCTGATGCCTCATAAAAGGGTACCAAAAGCCCCACAGTCTTGTAAGTTTCTGCTTCAGTGTATTTAGACAAGTCCAGCAGAGAGTGCATTGTCCTGCAGGGTGCTGAGCACATGGTTTGCTCAGTACACACACAGCACAAACATGGCCTCGGCAGCCCTCTGAGAGATGCAAAACAGGTTGAAATCCTCCTTAAATCTTGATTTTTTTTTTCCCCATTAGACTGTATGTACTGCTTCGACTAGAAGGAATTCAGGAAATGTTCTCATATTGCTCCGGGGGGGACTTGAAGAGGACAGATGGACCTAAGCCACTAAGTTCAGCTGCAGATACAAAGGTCCCCAAAGTCTGAGGAGTCTAGTCTATGCTGGTTCTGATACCATCCTCATCACCATGGTATCTGAGCGCCTTAGATTCAGGTTCCAACACTAAGCTCTCAACGCTAAGGGTGAAAATCAGCATAGCTCCACCAATTTCAGTGCTGACTTACACCTGCTGAGGATCTGGCCCCAAACCTTCTGTTCTGTCATTAATGAAAGGGGATCTTGCTCACCCAGGGGCTGACTGAGACAACACTGCTTAGCTCTTAGATAGCGTTTTCCTCTGAGGATCTCGAAGTGCTTTACGAAGTGTCATTTGCCTTATTTTACAGATGGCAAAACTGAAGCATGGAGAGATTAAGGGACTTGCCCAAGGGCACACAGGAAGCGTGGGGCAGAGCAGGGAATTGAACCAAGGTCTTCTGAGTGCCACCCTAACCACTGGGCCATCCTTCCTCTCATAATAGAAATATTTGGGAGGCCATGTCAACCATAGGGGACCAGCCTGGACAAAGTCGTCCGCAGCTTGTAGTGATCATAAGACACTTTACCCCCAACCTCTCACCCAAGAGACAAGGACTGTGATATAGGCAGGCAGACTAATGCAGAGACTTGAAGCACAAAGGCCAGGAAATGGTGCCACATGCAATGGGGGAGCTGAGGGGTTTAGAGAGTCATGTGTCACAGCCCAATCAGCAGGAACGGGGGGATAACTAACATCCCTGATCTTTGTCAGTATCATTGAATGAAGGTCCCAGTCTCCAGACCTTGTTTTGACCATGACTGTGGCCAGTTTTGTGAGACACGACCACCAGGAGTTAGAAAAGCAGACCAACCTGATACCTAATCCATCCTCTTTCTGGGGCCCATCGCCTGCCCTTACAGGGGATGGATTGAGTTTCTAAAATGTCTCTCTCTCATCCCCAGTGCCAACTTCAATGGAGCCAGGCCAGTTTATACTAGCTAAGGATCTGGCCCATTATAGCTATGAAAATCCAACTCGAAAAAAGTTTGCCACTTCCCTGGCTTGCCAGATTAAACAAGGCATTTGCCTCCCACTTCTGAGCTCCCCTGCATGGGTTTATGATTCCTGAGGGGTTTGGAAAGTCAGCCATCATTGGGTCTTATTTAACTTGGCCATTGCCACTAAAAGAAACAAAACGTGTTAAATTAACAACGTGTGAATGAGCGGTTTTCCACCTTCAGTCTGTACGTTTCCTCATAAATAACAAGCCTGTTCAAATGGATTTTACTTTTTGTATGTGATGTTAGTAATTAGACCTGTACAAAACACACAAAGACTAAAATCCCAATATGGAATATCACCAGGATGGTATCACAGATTCCCCAGTGCAGTTTGTACAAAGCTACAAATTTTCAGCACGCAGCACTGTGGTTGGAAAATGACCACTCTTCATAGATGATCTGCAGGGTTTGAACCTACGACTTTCAACACCAAAGCATAAACCTCCATCACTTAAAGGACCATATCCATTGACTAGCAGCGATAAACAGGCTTTTATCCTCTAGGTAGACCAGCCATTAAAGAGAGACATGACTCAGAGTGTAACAACTGCACAGGCTCCTCTGTACGAATGCTCTCTTTTTCCCTGGGAGATCTGCATTTGTTCAACTGCATAATCATTTTAGACGGGGCTGTAGCTAGGATGTTCAAAGGCAGCCTAGGGAATTAGGTGCTGGGAGTTGGACACCTAACTCATTTAACCTCTTTGAAAATCCCTGCTAATAATACAGCCACGAGGGCAGGGGACTGGACTCGATGACCTCTCGAGGTCCCTTCCAGTCCTAGAGTCCATGAATCTATGAAAACTTTCCCAGTGATTTATTTTCACTTCCAAGCTTTTTTCCTTTCCTTTTTTTTCCCCAGACCCAGAAAGGAGAAAAAACTTTTCCATCCAAAACCCCCTTTCCTGTCTCACAGCTGCAGATGAAAGACAAAAATAATCTCCCCTCCCCCAAAACCCACTTTCCCCACCACAGTTTGCTCACACCCTCCACCCTCACACCGGTTCTCGTGCCAGGAGGTGAGACGCTGAAAATGACCACAGGGTGTTTTGGTTTCCACCAACTTCCTCATCCCACCAAGGGCTGGAGCCGCTCACAGGAGGAGAAGAAGAAAAATTGAGAATGGCTTTACCCAACGGACGGACACAATCTGCAAAAAGCAGAAGCGTCGCTTGCAAACGCCTACCTAATAGAGTGCAGATGATCGGAACACTCTTTCTGCAGGCTTGAAAAATAATCCATCATGACCACAGTCAAGACTCCCCTAATTTTGGCCCCTGATCCTTCAGTGAGCACTGAAGAGGCATTCCCCTGTATGCACACGTAGCTCCACTGAATTCAGTGGGATGCTCCAAGGGCGCTGGGGTCTGCCCATTCAGATCCCAGTTGCAGAACTGTGTCCCTTCTCAGGACCCATGTTAGCACCTTTCTCAACCAAGCCCTGATTCTGAAAATGTAATGCCAACCCTGGGCGGGCGCTGGGACATATAAATGCAGGAGGCTCCACTGTCTGGGCTGAAAGACCCAGCTCTGTTAGCTAAGTTCTGGGGAGGCCCAGCCACCACTAGAGGAGCCAGAGCAGAGCGCACACAGAGTAGATTACGCAAGCACATCCGTGCTTAGAATAGAAGAGTTAAGTATGTACGTAAGGGTTTGTAGGATTGGGGTCCTGATCTTTACCTGATTTACCACGGTACACTGTACACAAAGGATGTAAGGGCTCCAAGGGGAGACATGACAATGGACAATCTGGTTTTAAATATCTGCTTTTAGCTGCATACTTCTGCAAAGGGACTTCATTGCTTTTCTTGAACCACTCTTCAAAAATACACAGAAAACAAAGCAGAGCACTTTTGATTGTGATTAGCTCAAATTTTCCATTTTTCTCCTCTCTGCGCTCCTTTCTCCCCCTATCCTCCCTATCGCAATTTCTCATAAGGGAATCAGGAAGCCAGGAACGTCTGAGTTCAAGTGAAAGTTTTGAGCCCCTGGGCTCAAATGGAGGCAAATGACTTTTGGGACAGATGATTTTCCTCAATGTAGTGTATAGGAATTGGGTAGTATCCCTTTAAACAGTTTAGGTTGTGAGCCCTCTCGTGTCCCTTACGTGTTCAGGGCCCTGCCAGAGGACAATTGTGTATAAGCAGCCAGGCCATGCATGTTGTAGATAGTTAGTTAAACATAATTATTTGGACTCCACTGTGCCCTCCATATTACATTTGTTGTGTAAACAGCACAAGTCACACCAATCACTACACAAAAAGAACAAAGAGGTTCAGTCTGCACTATGTTTCTTTAGATCTACAAACAACAAAGTCTCCAGGGCAGAGCACACAGCATGTATCTTTTTCTGAAAAGCTGCATCAAGCTGAACACATAATGGCTACTGGTCTCTACAAACAGAGGAATCCTCACAGATTTAAAGGTGCAGTACACAGAAAACAAAGATAACAGTCACATAGCTAAATGCACCCCACGGGAAATAGGCTTGTTACGTATAGTTTTGTCTTAAGGCGAATAGACTTCTTTCTCATGAGTTATACCGTACATGTCATTGGTTAGCCTGTCTTATATTTTTCTTTCCCAGATAAATGTTATATTCCCAGTATATCTGGGGAATGAGTGCCAGTTTATGGATACAATGTGATGATTAGATAGATAGATAGATAGATAGATTATAAAAATGAGATATTTGAAACCTACAAAAGAATCCTTCAAGTTTTCATCTCCTAGCATGTGTGAGCGTACTTCAGTTACATACAAACATCATTAACTGTTCTCATTAATTTCTTAGGTTACCTTAGAGATCACACAGCAGCCCCAAGAAAGAAAGCCCTGCGCAGTGAAAGCACATGGAAAAATAATTCAATGCTAAATTCTGTGGCTGTTCAATAGGGTCCCAATCCTGATGTCATTGAAGTCAGTGGGAACTTGACCATAAACTTCAACGAAAGCAGAACCATGTCCTATATTTGAATGCGAATATGTGGATGTTACACTTTGTAAGTGGCATTTGAATCCTCCTAGATTTAAATAACCACAGACACAAAATGAAAGGCTAACAAAGGCTGGTTTACAGAGCCACAAATGCAATACAAGTTCTCATCAGAGATAGGTAATATACAAATGTAGCTGATCTGCAACCACTAGACACAATTTTAATGATCTAAGAAATCAGGTTCCAATTATTCCAGAAATATCAAACCAGAGCCTGAATCACCATGGCATTGGTGCAATTTACATCGGTGTCACCTCACTGAAATCAATGGAGTTCAAGCAGCATAAAACCCACAGTAAGCAGAATCCAGCTCTTAACCTATGCAGGGTCTCAGATTTCTATTGAAGGTTTCTTATATAGGCACACAGATCCCACAGTGATGGACACAGTATGGCCTTGAGCCAGTAAAGTACTTACGCACATGCTTAACTTTACGCACATGGGTAGTCTCATACATGGGTGCGACTATTCCTGTGATTAAGTTCTGTACTTGATCAGGGCCCGTAAGAACCTGAACAGAATAGAACAGAATAGATATCACTGCTTATAAACTGTTGTGCAAAACCTGCACTGACCCTACTGGAAACAGGATCCCACTCTTAACTTCCCAATTTCTACCCAGAAAAAAAACCCCTCTTTTCTTTTGCTCCCTGGAGATATTTTTAAGATTCCCTATCTTAAGAGTTGGAGCCTGGAAGAAAGAAACAGCGCTAATTTCACTGAAAGTCCCCACCTCCCCCCCGACTTCTTTCGTTTATTTCAGACATGACCTTTTGATTTCTCGGGTACAGTGTAAATTACATGTCGCCAGCATAAAATATTAAATCCAATTTATATTTAATTATTGATGTTATTATGTATTCCATAGTAATGGCAGCAGGAAAAAAAAAATCCGCCCCACCATTAAATAGCTTTGCTGCATTAGCAGCTTCTTGAGGTTAGGTATCTTCCTCTGTTTCTCCTTAACTGTATGATTGATGGTTATGGGGAAGTTTGTAAATAGTCTTCCAGAAATATTTCATCTGATTATTATATCTATAAAAGAGATCGAGGAGGGCTTTTTAAACCGCTACTAATTATTTGTTCAGCTAAAAAGCAAATAGCTAGAAAAGCTACTTGCTTATAATGCTCCTGATCGGCCCCTTTGGAGGCTGGTTGCTTTGATAACCCTCTAGTCAAAGATGGGGTTATGCAAACCATCCTGGGTTTTATTAAAAAAAAGACCATGGAGAATCACAGTGGTTTTTCCAGCTGAGATTTAACCAATATGTTAAACTTCACTCTGACGTTTTTACTAAAATATTAATCAATATCATTTTACTTGATTAGAGCTAATTTTCTCCCCATATATATTTAATGTAAATGATCTGAGGTGTACGGCGCATCATTGCTTCAGTGCGTGGTTATAATTTCATTTCATCCCATGCAATGACACGATTCATTAACATAAAAACGCCCCAGTTTCCAGCACAGGCTCCAGTCGCAGCTAGGCATGTTGGCCAATATTTTACACACCAGGACTGGAGCCAGGAGCAGCCTGAAGATACCAGATCAAAACACACCTAGGGCCAGATCCAAAGTCCATTGAAATCAATGCAGAGACTCCTGTTGGCCTCTGGGTCAGGCCCCGAAAGAATTAATTATTTTAAGGGAAAGTACTTCTGTTCCCAGGGAATGTTATGCAGATCCAGTTTGACTGCAACCAGGACAATACTGACCTGCTGTAAGCAGCAACAGAGGATGTTGCATTCCCAGGCCCAGTGGCATAGTCCTGAATGGGCATCTAGCGGAATGCCCCTGCCAGCATGACCTCACACACATGGTGCACGTGAGGTCATGCTGTGCAGAGGACACCATCTGCTCTACCCAATGGCATCCTCCATGTGGCATGACCTCACTATGTGGAAGACGCCATGTTGAGAACAAAATGGCATCCTCCCTGAGGCAAAAGTGCCTTTCCACCGTTCTGCCACAATCCAGCCCCACCACACCAGTGCCCTGGCCCGTTCTACAGACCAACCCATCATCTCCCCTCCATGATCCTACCCTACCTCATTCCCCACCTCAACCCCGGTCTTTGAAAGCTGCATTTGGTTTCCACCCTGTAGGGGACACCCAAGGTTCTGGAGTCTCAGAGAAGGAGAAGGGATGGGGGATTCTCTCCAGTATAGGTAGGAGGCAGCTAGGGATGGGTGTCATGGTTACACAGAGACAGGGGACCCTGAAAGAGATGGATGGGGTAGCTTGGTGAAGCTACACTTGTATTACTTGGCATAGGAACCCACAACTCCAAGGGCCAGGCCTGAGCAAAAGCTAGAGTCACCTTGTTGTTACAGTGTGCATGTGGGATACACACAGTTGTGCTTCCTTAGTGTGACGGTAGACAATAAGCAATGGGAGGTGGGACAGAAGCGGCATCTCTAATGCCGGCTGCATAAACATTGAGGTGCACCTCCCCAACCCCGCCTATAGCCTCAGCGATGTTAGAGATGAGAGCGAACCACCCAGCCCCCCTCTCCAGTACTGGATTGTTCCCTACCATATATTTGCTGGTGCCTCACTCGGTCTAGCTTTACATGTCCCTCAGACTATGCACTTCCATCCCACTCCATTGAGAACCCACTCCTGAGCAACAGATTCCAGCATCCCTGGTATTCATTCTTCTGTTCTTAACTGCAGCCCACCCTGAAGGATCCCTCCCTCTCCTTGGCACTGACATGTCATCACTCCCCCTAGAAGGTCCCCTGGGTACTGCAGAGAGCTTACAGGGCACTCTCTGCCTCCAAGTTTCATGCCAAGATGGGGAGAGGGAAACTTTTCCTGTGCCATGTCATAAAGCGGGGAAGGATCAGGCAGCTTTCTGTCCCTTCCCCAAGCTGCAACTCTTGGGAGATGGAACAATAGCCTGATCTGGAAAGCAAGTGAAAATAGAAGGAAGGAACTCAAGGCTGGTGTTGGGTGACAGGGGGGGGAGGAAGGGAAGGGTTGGGATGTTTGAGTTGGTCAAGCTAGATGTCCCAAGAAAACCAACAGGGGCCGGATTACTGGTGGCACCTCCCAAACTCAACTGCAGGCTGCCCAGCAGGACCTTGTACTCCTCACACCCTTGCTTGTATCAGCACTGGAACCGCAGCCACTGCAGGGAGGTCTCCTGCCATCCAGGAGCCGCCGTTGCTGAGGGCTGGACATAAAGCATTTAACTAGGCAAACAATGGGCTGCTCCTTTCATGGGACCCTGAAGCATCTTCCAGATGCCGAATGCATCTGACTGGCAGATTTGTCCTTTCACCTGCTTGCAGCACGAGACAGGCCGAGTGAGGTGCTGCCTTCTCTTATTGTTGGAGCCATGGAAGCCATGCCTGCAGCCTGGCTGAGTCGCATGCTCACATTCATCCCCTTCCAGGCAAGCGATGCCAGAATCCACGTCCTGGGCTTCATTACAGCCATCTCTTCAGGGCTCCCTGGAGACTGTTAATATCATCCTGGCTCCCCAGTTTAATTATGGCTTTGAGATGCTTCCCGTCCCATGTCCAGACTGCGCTCAAGCAGAGCAGCTGCTTAAGTCTTTCATCTGGCTCACAAGGCAGAAATCCCTAGGGAAAAACTGGCCCTGCACCTTTTTGCCTTCCAAGGGATCTGAGGACCCTGTGCTCTGTCTCAGGGCAGAGCTCTGCTCTTTGGTGATGGTGTTGTGCTTTCCAATAGCAGAAGCCTTTGGCTTATTCTCGTATACGGTGAAAACCAGTGAGCAAACCTCTCTGTAAACACCCAGCCCTGAGAGAGGGATAGCTCAGTGGCTTGAGTATTGGCCTCCTAAACCCAGGGTTATGAGTTCAATCTTTGAGGGGGCCATTTAGGGAACTGGGGCAAAAATCTGTCTGGGGATCAGTCCTGCTTTGAGCAGGGGGTTGGACTAGATGACTTCCTGAGGTCCCTTCCAACTCATATTCTATGGATTGCTGCCCATGTGCTACTTACACCTTCATTGTCAGTTTATGGCTTGTTATTACCTACCATATGTAACTCCTAGCAAAGCCAGTGCGAGTCATATAGCTGATACACACCTCCTGAGCAGGAGAGAAAATATCTGAGATGGTTAGCCCCTGCATGCAGAGTTGTGGGTCTGGGCAGAACTTCACACCAGGGAGATTTTGCTTCTTTTCCTGCTTATGGAAAGCCATGTTACTCCCTGGAGGCAAAGACCTTGCTGAAAGTGACTGGATTTTCTGCCAAGTCACCCCCATCAGCGTAGAAGCACCAGATTTAAAAATTCTTCCCATGGGATGATGTTCCCAAGGCATCTCCAGGGGTAGTCAGAGAATAAAATCAGTAGAGATGGGCTTAAAATGAGCGGGTGAGATCTGGGTTTGAATCCAAACTTCCCCAAAGTTCAGGGGGGGTTGTATCTTGGATTCAACCTGGGGCCCATGTGTAAAATATTACCTACTATCTTTTTCAGCTAACACCTCTGCTAAGATCAGAGTGGATTACAGGCCTTTATCTTAGAATATCAGAGTTGTAAAGGACCTCAGGAGGTATCTAGTCCAACCACCTGCTCAAAGCAGGGGCTAATCCCCAGACAGATTTTTGCCCCAGTTCCCTAAATGGACCCCTCAAGGATCGAACTCACAAACCACTGAGCTATCCCTCCCCCCTTAGCTACATTGCCCTGACTGGGTGAGGACTGAGTTGTTTCTGTGCCGTGTCCCCTCCAGCTCTTGGCTGTCTTGATCCAGGAGGGCATTGCCAGGGATAGCTCCCAGGTGGGGTCTGAACAAAGCCCCTAAATACAGGAATTCACTGTCCTGCTGTACATGGGCTCGGGGGTTGGAAGCATTGTCCTAAGCAATCTCTGGGGAGCGGCAGGAATGAGAGAGAAAGGAATACTCACTCCTACCTCCCCTCCTGCGTTTCAAACCTCTCAGCTCTCCTCTAAGGCAGGTTTGACTCGCCCTTCCAGGGCTGATCTGCAGGGAAGAATGAATGGCAGAAATGAAGAGGCTAAAAGATGGTGCAAGTTAGTGTTGAATATTGGCTAATGAATCTGTCAGCTTCTATCTGTCTGATAAAGGGATTATTACACCCCCCTGGGGCTGGATGTTCTGAGAGCCCTCCTATCGCAGGAGATTGATAATGAGGAACAGATTTGATTCTGCCCACTTGAAATCAAAAGACCAATATTACATTTGGGATTAATGTAACTTGTATGCTTTTTCCCCAGGTGTTCCGGGAGATCTCTTACTCTGTCCACAACCAAAATATCCCAAGGCAGATTGTTCTGTTTCCCTCAACACACGGAAATCAAGGAGAGTCCTGCTATGGACGCCAATGAGATCGTGCCACTGGTCGGTTCGCTGGTGCAGTATTCTGCAAGGTAGCAAGGCTGCTGCTTCCCAAAGAGAAAACATCCCCTCCAGGGAATGCCTCATCCTACACGGTACTGGGAGGTCCCAGAAGAGTGACCAGAGATCAAGTGTGAAAAAATGGGACAGGAGGTGGGGGGTAATAGGCACCCATAGAGGACAAAGCCTCAAATATCGGGACTGTCTCTATAAAATTGGGACATCTGATCACCCCAGTTCCCAGTAGCCCTGAATTGGATCCATAAGGCCGGATCCTCAATTGGCACAAACCACAGTAGAGCCATTGACTGCCAGTATCTTGTGCTCCCTGTGTCTGTTCAGTGCATCAGTCTGTGCTTCCTATCTAATGTGGCCCCATTAGCATCATATCTGAGCAGCTCCCCACCACTGATGTATTTATCCTCACAACCCTCCTATGAGGTAGCACAGTGCTATTATCCCCAGCGGGCAGATAGGGAACTGAGGTACAGAGCCTCAAATTGTATTTAGACACCTAATGCCTGAGAGGGCTTGGGCCTAAGTGACTTGAGCAAGAAAGAACGTGATGGCAAACAGAACTGAACCCAGATCTCCTGGGTACAAGGCTAGCGCCCATCCTTCCTTTCTCATCATATAGCGATATTAGAAACTTCTGGAGCGAGAGACCTTCACTTTGCTAGGTGTGCACAGCAAGCGCATGATCTAGGCACTACTGCTATATAAATAATTATAATGAATCAAATCAGCTGAGGGTCTGGCCTGTAGTGTCCTGCTCTGGGCACTTTGGATGTAGACCATAGTGAGCCTCCAGAGACTGTTAAATAACAGAAGATTTCGACTAGACTAGAAATAAAAAATATGCTTTGGATCCCATTGCTGCCCAGGACCCCTTGGGAGTAGAGACTTCTAATAGGCCAGTGATCAATCAACGGGAAATGAACTTCATGGACTCATGTAGCGTAGCACTTAAATGGCCATCAGACCGTTGGTGTCACAGCCAAGAATAAACAGTCATTCCCCTTGACAGGGAGGGTGATGACACAAATGAAATGAGTTTGGTGGGTCTCAGCCCAGTTCCTAGTGGGCAGATGCCTATATGGCTAAAATCTCCATTGTGCTTGGCTTGCTTAACTGGCTCCCTTTGCTCTTTTTTCTGAGCAAAGAGGACAAGGACTCGACAGGCCATGCAGATGGGATAACCGAAACGTAGTTTCTCCAGGTCAGGGGCAAGGGGTATATGTGGTTATTCACAAAGCTACATGACGCTGATTTCAGCTAAAACTGCTCTCTCTCAGGACTCAGCAGAGATGATGTAGTAGAGAATCGAGGCTGGATGTTACTAAAGCTACATACTACCAATCTCAAAGGCTGGTAGTGTCTTTTCATTACATACGTATATAGCACGCTAGCACACCAGTGTCCTGATCCCTTTCTGAAGTCTCCATACACTGCCATAAAACAAATAAATAACAGAGAAGAATGCCTCCTTGCCTATGTAACCCTTTGGCTTAATCGCTATACCTGGGAGCTGATGTTTGCAGGCCTGGGACTGTAGATTGTCAGCTGTCGGACACTGGAACTCTGTCTCTTCTTGTTAGTCTGCCAAAGTGCTACATACATCTATTGTTCTCTGTCAGGACTAACAGCTCCCAAAGCGAGTTTCTGGCTGGCAGAGCTCACTGGAGTTCTTTCTCTGCCTCTTCCATTAATGTAATAACTACATTAATTCCTGCAGTGCGCGCACGCACGCGCACACACACACACACACACACCACCACCACCACCAAGGTGCTCAGCTCCCTGTGCAACATAAAAAAAAAGATATTCAACAGCACATGTGATGGCTTCAGTCACAGAGACCCCCTTGGGATAGTCACCTGACGTGCTGGAATTACCTCTGAGCCCGTTTTCCCTGCCAGCTTGGGACTCCAGAACCCTGCCTTGTTGAGCCAGACACGCTAGCCTACTGCAACACAGACCCAGGTCTGGTCCATGCCCCCAAAGCTGCAGACTTTAACAAAAAACTGCTCAGCAGTTACCTGCCTCCAGCACCCAAACACTCAGCTCCCAATGGATTCAAGCCCCAAATAAATCCATTTTACTCTGTATAAAGCTTACATAGGGTAAACTCATAAATTGTCCACCCTCTATACCACTGATAGAGAGATATGCACAGCTGTTTGCCCCCCCAGGTATTAATCACTTACTCTGGGTTAATTAATAAACAAAAGTGATTTTATTAAGTATAAAAAGTAGGATTTAAGTAGTTTCAAGTAATAACAGACAGAGCAAAGTAAATCACCGAGCCAAATAAAGCAAAATAACGCAAGTCTAAGCTTAATACATTAGGAAACCGATTATAGATAATATCTCACCCTCAGATATGTTCCAAAAAGCTTCTTTCACAGACTAGACTCCTTCCTAGTCTGGGCCCAATCCTTTCCCTTGTTAGTAGACATCTTAGGTGGAAACTAGGGGGTTTCTCATGACTGCAGCCCCCTTTGTTCTGTTCCACCCCCTTTTGTAGCTTTGGCACAAGGCGGGACTCTTTCGTCTCTCTGGCTCCCCGCCCCTCCTTCTAAATGGAAAAGCACTAGGTTTAAGATGGATTCCAGTGTCAGGTGACATGTTCACTTGTCCTGCAAGACTCCTAGCCTCCATTCTTCCAGAGCTGGCCGGCACATACACCGGAAGGTTTGCAAGTAAACAGAGCCATTTACAACCAGTTGTCCTAGTCAACGGGAGCCATCAAGGTTTTAAACCACCAATAATGGCTCACACTTTGCATAATTACAACAGGACCTCAGAGTGTTGCTTTATATTTCTAGCTTCCAATACAAGAAAGATACATACATACAAATAGGAGGAATATATTCAGTAGGTTACAAGCTTTGTGATGATACCTTACAAGAGACCTTTTGCATAAAGCATATTCCAGTTACATCATATTCATACTCATAAGCATATTTCCATAAAACATTACCGAGTACAACGTCACAGCACAATTACAACAGTATCTGTCCCACTCAAATTTCTAATCACTAGAACAAATGGATAGAGTGTGATTCAAGAAAGGTAGAGTGGGTGGGAGAAAGTGATAATTACTATGGGTTAATTGATAGTAAGCAGTTAAGTACTCAAATATCACCAAGCGGTGAAAACCTTTGGGACTGACCAGGCTAGCCAAGGTATGGGGAGAAAGTGCTCCAGTCAACTTATGTCAACAAGTCAGTGCCTACAGAGCAGGGGGTCCATATGTTTGCCTGTTGGCTTATAGTTCCTGCTAATGTGTCTGTCCTATAATTGTGAAAAGTGGCCTGGTTCAATGTCAAAAATCCTCAATTGCAAAAGCAGCTGCTTGAAAGCACTTGGGCTTTCAACTGGCCCAGAACTGCAGTGGCCGTCATGGAACACCAATATGCTATTGTTTCAAAACTAAGCTGATCCAGTGAAGGCAGGAATCCACCTAGCACATGGCAAACCGTGCATGGTCTCTCATCCTGGCAGATGTACATCAATAAAGAAGAGCTATTCAAACAAATGAGAGGGTGTCATAAATAGATAGCTAAGGGTTAATGTTTCTTTTACCTGTAAAGGGTTAACTCTCCCGTGAGAGTTTGCCGGAATACACTGGTTAAAAATTTTTTCCTTAATATGTAAAAGTCTTGTAGTTACATACTTAGTAGTATATGTAAAGGTGCATGTGTTTTATTAATCTGGTTAGTCTTAAGTTCTAGGAAGAAATCACCGCCAGTGAAGTTTCCCACCGTCTGTGATTTGGGGGGCGTGTCATAAATGGTAAGCTAAGGGTTTATGTTGATTATACATCGTCGCTATCTGAAGGGTGTAAGCAAAGGGATACAAGACCACACTATGACCGAGGACCAATCAGGAACCGGATTTTTTTAAAAGCATTAAGGAGGGATTTGTGGGTCTTCTTTGTCTTGGGTCTGTGCTTTTGTTGTCTCTCAGCTATGAGACTGTTCTTTCTATCTTTCTAATCTTCTTTTCCAACTTGTAGTACAGGTAGAAAAACATATAGGCTTTTTATGTTGTTTTGGGTGTATTTACAATGTGTGTAACTTGCTTGGGAATGTTTAAACTTGATCTCTTTTGAATAAAAGGTTGTTATTCATTTTTTCTTTTAAGCAAATTGATCCTGTATTATTGTCATCTTGATACAGAGAAATTTTGATGTGCCTTTGCTTTCTTTTTTTATATAATGTATTCTTTTTAAGACTTGTTTGAGTTTTCTCTTCTGGGAGGCTAAGAACAAGGGAGGGAATTCTCTTTGTGTTATGATCTACAGAGTGATAAGCTCTGCACACAGGGAATTTGCATCGAAAAAGGAGGGGGAAGAGATGTAGAGAAATCATTTCTGTATTCTTGTGATTTGGGGTTTGTCTCTTTTGTGAAATAGAGGGAATATGCTTCTTGGTATTGTGATGTAAGAGATTGCATCAATACTCTCGGTTAGCACCAGAGAGGAAATGTCTGGGATGGGAGATAGCGTATTCGGGAGGGGAGGGAAGATAGAGTATCTTCCGCTGCTTGCCGGTAAGGACTCAGAGCTTCTTGGTCTTGGTGATCCATCCAGGAAGTTTTGGGGGGACAGAGCGAGGCAGGAGCTTGTAAATTCCCTATCTGGTGAGCGTAAGGGATCCGCAAGGTGGTAATTAAGCTTGGAGGTTCATGCTAAGCACCCAGATTTTGGACGCTAAGGTCCAGAGTTGGGAGAAAGGCTTATGATAGAGGGCTTTAAAAAAAAAAAAGACGCTGGATGTTTGAGATGGCTCTTGTGCCACCTGTGCTAGCTACACATCAGCCCTGCTCCATCACCCGCAGTTCCCTACGCAGATGTGCTAACAGCATGTTAATACATATATATGAATATCTGAGTTTCAGATTCCTCTTGGAGCCTGCTGTGTCCCGTCTAATTGTTACTCCACAACAGATCGCGGAAGGTGTGATGACACAGAAGCAGCAGCAATAGTAAACCTGCATATTATGGTAGTGCCCAAAGACTCCAGTAGGGATCAAGCCCCGTTGAGCTGGGCACAGTACCAATCCCTGCTCTGGAGGACTTGCAATAAGCAAAGTAAGAGGACAACCATGAAATCCAATGGAGGACTTGTAAATTAGATGGATGTGAGGGGCAGCAGCTTCCCTAATATTAGCCCAAAATGATGTGGGGAAGCTTTTGGAAGTTAAGGTTAAGTGTCGGTATTAGTGTCCAATCAATGGTTATGCTTGTAGATAATTTGCTTCTAAGGACACTGGGCCAGAGTCTCAGCTGTGCCTGAGATCCACAGAGCACAGCCTTGTGGGACAGCCTCAACGGAGCTAGTTGCCACAAATGGACCCAGAGTCTGGGTGTTCCCCAGCCCAGTTTGTGATCTGCCCTCTATAGCAGCACAAGGGGGTCAGATTGCAACAGAGACTCTTCCCCAGTGGATCAGATCCTGCTGTTGGTATCCATCTAACCCCACTGGCTTCCGTGGGATTACTGATGCCTGGTGCCTGATCCTTCACCACTGACGGCAGTGGGAGTTTATCCACCGATGTCAATGGAAGTGGGATCGAGGCCGAACCGACAGCAGAATCTAACCCACTCTGAGCCAGGTTGAGATGCCCTCTTACGTCTGCTTAGCAGCACCTTGTTCCACAGGCCTGTTGGCAGAGCAAGTCTCTAAGGGCGCCACAGTCTGACCCTCTGTGTTTTAATCAAGAGGCAATTTTCCTTTCCTCCTCATTAAGCATAATTGTGAGATATTTTGGCACCTTGACAACACTAAGGAGCAGAAACAGCTTTTGTTTTTTATTTGAATTTTCCACATCAGGCCCAGCCGGCTGAGACGGACTTCTGGCTACGAGAGAGTCCCCTGCTAGTGCACGTTCTCAAGCGTGGAATTCAGGACAGATTACTGCTCTGTGTTTAGTTTAGTTCATACAGGGCATGGGAGGTTAGGAAAGAGGAGACTTAAATTTACAGCGTGCGCTCCGGCTGGAAATCAACCCTATTACTTTCGCGCAAAGGTGGTGAAAATAAAGCACGGTGCTGGCTTATTTAAAGAGAAGACGTGATTATAGGAAGCCATCACCTGGGCCATATTACAACAGCTGGAACTAATTAAACTTTGATTTCCTCCCACGCTATCATCCCTGGAAATGTCTTCTGGAACCAAAAGTATTTCGGGCAGCAAGAGAACATCAACAAGCAGACAGGGCTCAGGTGCCAAGGATTTTGTTTTGCTGATTTAACAGCCCTCTGAAAATATATAGCTGTGCCATTTATGTGCAGGCGATAACAACATGCCCGCTGCCCATACAGCTGGGTTTCATTTCTGGAGGTGTCGTCTCTATGTAACAGTTCAGTATCAGCTGATTGCTTCTTGAAACACAACCTTCAAGGAGATGGTGCTTTTTTGAAAGAAAAGAAAAAAAAGAGATCAAGATCATACCTGGGTTCCCTTCTCAAGTCAGCCATTGGCTTGTTCGCAAGTCATTTCAACCCTCTTTGCCTCAGTTTCCCCCATCTGTAAAAGGGGACTCATGCTGTTATCCACCTGTGTGCCATCCTTTAAGATTTCCAGTTGGAAATCTTACCAACAAGCTAAGAATTATTCATTGCTATGATTATTTAAGTCTCCATGTGGTGCCTCGGGGAACTCATGTTTTCATGTTTCTTCTCTCACCCTCTTTTAAAAGAAAGACTCATAGGCATTAGAGGCAGAAAAGACCTGCTAGATCATTTGGCAGGGAAGGTTCCCTGGGAGGAGTGTGGAATCATTCCCAATAGCATATTGTTTTAGTGCATTCTAATGTCATGTTGTGGCTACTCTCCCTTCAGTGCCAGAGGGCTGGGCGCAGAGCCATCTGGCACCCGACAAAGCCCCTGCATGTGCCAGCCAAATGGGGGGGTTGTCCAGCCCCTCGGTTCCCCTTCGCCTGGAGGAGAAGCACACTAACAACAAAGGAGAATGCGTGCGGCCTTATTATGGGTTACATATGAAATTCCAAGCTGGCGGAAGGTGGCAGACAGACAGCTCCAAGGGCGAGGTCTTCTATTTGTCCCACAGTAGGAACGACACGGGCAAGATTTCCCCACTGCTCCACCAACACGTATCAAGCCTGACCGAACAGCCCAGCCCAGCCCAGCATAATTCACTCTCCAGGCCTGTTCTGTCGTTGGCCTCTCTGCTGAGGCTGGGAACCAGTCTGCCGAGAACTGAGACCCACCGGCTCATTGTTACTGAGCAGCTGTCAGGTGGCAACTGCTGTCACTCACTACTAACCTGATCTGAATGCGAAGAGGTGAAAAGCTTCAGAGCCCTATTATTACTCTCCATATGGCAGTGCGTATTAGTTACCCACATATGTTTTCTCAGGAAGACAAAAAAAAAATAGCTTCAGTTCGCACCATGTAATTTATTTAATGTCTTAGGTTATCCAAATGGGACATGCTAGGAAGGGAAGTTACATCAAACGAACTGGCTGGGCGATAAACCAGCTTATAACAAATCCATTGTGATGCCCTGATTTTTCCACATGCTGCAGCGACTCGCGGGGGCCACAGCCATTGGCAGTACAACTGTTGCATCAAAGCACGACAGCCACAGAGTTGGCTCCACCTTTACAAAGCAAAGCTAAAAAGAGTCAGTGCAGAGGGAGAGAAGTACAGCCCTGATTCTGAGATGGATCGAGTGCCTACATCTCCCTAGAGAGAGGAGAATCTACGCACGCCAGTTGCTGAAGCAGAGCGTGGGGATTCTGGGCTCCTGAGCAGAGCCAGGCAAAACTTGTCAATGTTTATTCAACAAAAAAGGAAGTTTTGGTCAATCCAAAACTATTTTTCAATTTGACACAAATAGTTTTGGCAAATCGTAATACAGCCAGAGGAGGGGGAGCTGAAGGGCCGATAGTGCTGTTGCTCCCTTTCTTTCTCCCCCATAAGCTTTACCCCAGGGATTGGGTCACTCACCCAGGATGTGGTCCACCCAGGTTCAAATCCCTACCCAGGGACAGACCTGAAATGGTTTTTTGATTCGCTGAAAATTCTGAAAAATTTCAGATTCAGTGTGATGTGAACCAAGGGATTTTTTTTTCCAATTTTTCAGAACGTCCGCCAAACTGAAAAAATCATTTATTTGCCAAGCTCTCCTCCTGCGTTCTGTGCCTAGCTCTGTCAGTGACTCGCTGTGTGCCCTTCGGCAAGTCACTGAGCCTCCGTGCCTCAGTTTACCTCTCCAAATGGACATTGTTACAACACCCACGCTTCTCATTGGGCCATCCTGCAGCTTAATAATGAAGGTTTGTCAGTCACATGGGGACCCTCAGCCGAAACGCACTACAGAAATGTGCACCAGTAGTAAGTATAGGGCAGGAATTGCTTCCTATTATAGACCCCGAGCATGCTACTGGCACTATGTAAATGATAAATTCTGACATTTAAGGAGGCTAAACAATTGCATTCCACCCAAATGCTTAGCTCTGAGTTTTGCCCAGCATTTTTGTACCAAGTGAGACAGGATAACAACTGGGAATTCGAATGCCGTACAATCTCCTCGCACCGCAAAGCCCTGTCACTCCTAGTTAAGAAAGCATCGGCGCTGGGCATGTTTCCTTTTCGCCAGTTTCTCGTTTTCAGAAGTAAATTATCGACACGCCCCCAGGGAGCTCGTTAAAAGGCGGCTCTGTCCCAGGGGATCGGCTCAATTGGCCTTTATGAATGAACTGCTAGAGAAAGTGATCAATAAATGTGTCAGTCAGGTCAAGTAAACATAAGCATTTTACTCTTCCACCCTTACTCACATGGGCTCCTGGCTGCTGGAAGCAAGAGGAATTCGTACCTTGTCCGTTGAAATCAAGCTTTAGAGCCGTTGAACTAGTGAGAAAAGCCAATTATCACTGTACACACACTGCAATCTCTCTCACACACACTATTTGTTTGTACAGCCCCTAGCACAATAGGGCCCTGATCTCACTTGAGGCCTCTGGAAGCCACTGTAATACAAATAATCATCATAACCTTCCTTCTTCATTAGAGGTTTGTTCCTTTCCTTTAGCATTCAGAGCCCCTGAAAGCTCTCAGGACAGCCTCTGTTTCTGAAATTTGGTGGCAGTTCTTATAGGATAACTGGATACAAACGATCAGGCCCACTTTGGCATACAAGAGCAGTTCCTATGCTAATCAACATGCCCTCAGTTCACTCGCTAGTCAGCCCACCGTGGGACTGGATACCCTTACTTTGCTTACAAGAGGCACATCTAGTGTTGAAACAGTTCCATTCCACTTGGCCAGGAGCTTGATTATATTATTAATTAAAGCAAGATGTCATGCCTGGGAGATTTATTTTCTTTTCCATATCTGTAGCAGTAAACGCCACTCAGGGAGCTCAAAAGACCATGTCAGATTGAATCAGCCTCTGAACGGGCTTTTTGTTCCTAGCTGCTTCCCCCTTGATTTCAGCTAGTCCCTCCTTCCCATCCCCAGGAAGGAAGCGAGTGTTGTGATATGCCTGCATTACTTCCCCTCTAACAGCTGCAAAGAGCACCACGAATATCCAAGAAGTGGGTTTCAAGATTTCAGCCTTTCAAATGATACTACTTTCTCTTTTCTATTTTTGGCTGCTCGTAGCACACCAGGGTGGACATTTCCCTGCTCTGCTGAGATGAAGGACAAGTCAGGTCCATTATTCAAAAGCCTAGAGGGGAGCGGGGCTTCAGGACTGCCCAGGTCACTGAAGACAAATCAGTGTTATAAAGTGGCCTCCATGGAGGGCCACAGCAGGTCTTGGTTTGCTGCCAAAGGACAGGCAAGTTGGACTCGGAGTCCGATGTGCCAGTGCCGACCTGTGTGTCCATACAGAGCCCTGCTGACATTCACGGAGAGCCCTGGGCATCAGCACTAGTAGAAATGATTGCAGGACCACTGCTTTAATCTGAAGACTAAAGAACTGAATAGGAATGAAACCAACAGAAAAATTGGGCATTGGTTCATGTCGCCCCTCTACACGGAGAACACCTTCCCCAAACTGCCTGGAGAGCCAATAACCTCTTCCTCCTTCAGATCATTTCCCCAAGAGTCACTTGTACCCTAATGTGTACAGGAGACTACCAGCAGATCCCAGCTAGGTAGTGGAGACTGCTGGGATAGGGGACCGCTGTCCTGTATCGTTCAGAACCATCAAGCTGCCTACATGATAGCCTAGGGAACCGTGTGTCCTGATTACTGTTCTCCTTGTAACAAGCACTGGCTTTTTATTCTATTAAATTAACTTTCTTTGACGCTTCAATCAGTTCATTAAAAGAAGTCCAGTCCCGTGGAGTTGTCTGCCTGGATCTCTGATCTGCTAACATCAATTCCCTAATCATGTTTGCCCATGTCCTAATCTCTCCATTTACTTTAATGGACATTTATGTATATAAATTATACTCCAGCCTATGATGTTTCTGAGAAGCACTTCCGATAAGGGCAGCACATGGAGGGTGGGGGCAGGGGACAAGGCACCTTGATAGTGACACCCATGAATGTTTTGGTCTGATCTTTTCTCCCAGAAAAGTCACCCTTCCCATGTATTTTCATGAGTATATCTTAGACACACACACACATCTCTGAAGGTTGTTTATTGACTGGAGTCAACTAACAGCCTAGGGGGAATGCACTGTGATCTTCACTTTAGCTCTGGGTATAATATGGCTAAAATAAAAATGGCACCTAAGAAATATAGGCACCCAGCTTCCATGGGCTTTCAGTCTGTCTGGGACTAGCCATATTGGTATAAAACCCCAAGACCTTAGAGATCCATCTTGCCTCCTACCAACAAGACATCTGCAAGCAACACAGGAAAGAATCATTACTCTGTACAGAAACACTGTCAGAGAAGGACAAACCATTCCATCAACTCTGCATGGTGTCCTGCTGCCTCCAGTCAGTCTGGCTCAAGAGTAAAGCCACCCATCTACTCTGCCACTCCTTCCAATAAGTTTGCATTACAACATGGATGAGACACCAGATGGTTTGGTGCTTTGGGCACAAGCAGAGGCTTTGGGAGACCCAGGTTCAATTCTCTGCTCTGCCACAGTCTTCCCGCATGTCTTTGGGCAAGTCACTTAGCCTCTTAGTGCCTCAGTTCCCCATCTGTACAATGAGGCTAGTACCACTGCCTGGCCTCACACAGCTGTGCAAGGATAAATACATTAAAAAGAGTGTGAGGTGCTCAGATACTGTGGGGAGAGGAGCCAGATAAATAGATACTGTAGACAGAGGAACAAAATGTGCTGATCCCATCCATCAGAAGCTCTCATTATTCTAGACTCATAATGAAGGTCTGATTCCTTCTAGGAAGAGCAAAACAGAATCAGGGTATAACCAATACAGGGAAAAGAACAAAAGATATTACTAGGAAAAGCCTCATATTGACTTTGAAGAAAGAGAACAAGTAATATCAATTTTAATTCATAGATTTTAAGGCCAGAAGGGACCTTTAGATCATTTAATCTGACATCCAGTCTATGGAATTTCATCCAGTTGCTTGTGTGTTGAGCCAAATAACTTGCGTTAGCCAAAAGCCTATCTTCCAGAAAAGTATCCACTCTTCATCTGAAGATTTCAAGAGATGGAGAATCCACCACTTCTCTTGGGAGTTTGCTCAAATAGTTAATCACCCTCCCTGTTAAAAATGTATACTTTATTTCTAATCTGAATTTGTCCAGCTTTAACTTCCAGCCATGGGTTGTTGTTCTGCCTTCCACCACTAGATTAAAGTGTGAAGAACATGATGGCATTTAGAAGGTTATCACAGATGTAGAATACACACATCCTTTCAGAGGCTAAAGGCAGCAGTAGAATCATCTCTGTAGAACCAGTGGATTATCATCCAATAACATTAAAGTGTTTTAATTTTTTAATAAAGTCCCGTCTGTTAATAGCGTAAGCTCGTTTGGGCAGGGACTGTCTCTCATGCTTTGTGCAGGAGGTCAGACTAGATGATCATATTGGTACCTTCTGACCTACGAGTCTATGAGTCTATGAGTCTATGTGCATATGCTGCCCCTAACACAGTGCAGCCCTGATCTCCAGTGGGCCAGCCCCTTACAGAGTGACATCACAAACACACAAAATCTGTTCAAAGTTGCAGAGTAGCAGAATTACACTATTTCACTTTTCCTTTTTGCCACTCTGTAACTCTTCCAAAGTTGGAGAAGTTTCGGGGGAGGGGAGGAAGTTACAAAGTAACCAAAGAAAAAAATTTTAAATGGAAAAACAAACAAGCAAGCATTTATTTGATTCCACTCTGGCTAAAAAATATGGAAAAGTTGAAGTTGAAATTTTTATTTTAACTAAGATATAGATGGCCCATAGTTGCTAATCACTTCAGAGACAACATTAACCTCACTTGCAGAACTCTAAACCCCTATAGAACCAGCTACCATTTTAAATGGCAATAGAGTGGGGTGCACCCAATCACAGGGATATCCCATCCACGGTTTTCCTGAGCTAATTTTGGACAGAAAACTTCTAGAACCACCGGTGAAACCAGATGGGATAAAGTAATGGAAGGACAGAACACCCAGGAGAAAAGGCAAACTTTCAACCAGAACTTAATGTATGCTCAAGGCTATCTAGCAATAAATACACTGGGGTAAATCAAAAGATCAATGCCATTGAGCAAGGAAGTACAAAGAGTAATTAAAGGCAAGAAAGCGACCAAGGAGAGGCATAAAACATCAATGCCAGCGAGGGATTTGATATAAGGTGAAGTCTAACTGCTTTGGTGGAAATGATAAGAAAAGCATGAGTGTTGGTAAGAGAATGGAAGGAATTGGCCCCAAAGGGGAAGGTGAATAATATGGTCCATTATTTCCAAATATAGTGAGCCACATACCTGGATGCAATCAGTGTGCCAAAGCAGTAGGACATTTCCTGTGTTACACAGGAAGTCAGACCAGATGAACATTACCATCCCTTCTGGCATTAAAATCTGTTTATTGAGCCAGATTCTGAAGACCTTACTCAGGCAAAACCCCTGGTGATGTCAAAAGGAACATGTGGAGAGCCACAGAGGGTTGACTCAAGACCCTTTTGACTTGTATCATTTATCCAGGGAGAGAAAGATACCCATACCAAATGGCGACACTCTAGCTTGGTGTTTTCCATAGCATCCATCACCACAGCTCTGTCAGACATGGGCCTCTATCAACAGAAAGGAAGACGGTGAAACACCACGGTTCTGATTTGCAGAGCACTCGTAGCGCCCATTAACTCTAGCTGAAATTGTGGGTGCCCAACATGTCTGAAAAAAGACCAGACCCCAAAGGACTTGGCCACGAGGCCAAGGTGTGTAGAGAAAAATAAGGTCAGGTATATGGGGATAAAACTCGAGGAAGCGGTGGCTAAATGGTCCAAGGGTGAGACTGTCAGCTAAGCATGTAACTGAAGGAAAAGCAAACAACGTTCTGTTACACAGAAATAAAAAGGAGTTTTAAAAATAAGCCACAAAAGACTTATATCTTTGATCCCAAACTTCGGGTCAAGAATTTAAGAACTTCATATCCAGTGGAAATTACATTAGGAAGTTTAGGTCAGCAGAATTATCTGAGCTGAAATTTGATTACCATCCCACCATTATAAAAAGGTCCGTCAGATACGCCATGACCACAAGTGAAAGATCGTCCAAAAGACATCCGGCAACACAGCACCCCCTAGCCATGAGTCAGAAGCAGCAGCGTTCCTTGGAGGTCCCCCACCCAGCT
The DNA here is from genome assembly GCF_003597395.2 of Chelonoidis abingdonii. Taxonomy (NCBI): domain Eukaryota; kingdom Metazoa; phylum Chordata; order Testudines; family Testudinidae; genus Chelonoidis; species Chelonoidis abingdonii. Next base: position 8,993,027 of record NC_133793.1, read on the forward strand.
CGCCTTGTGAGTTCTGATGAGATCACAGCCCAAGGTGGCCTATGTGGTTGCAGGCTGAGGGAGAGGAAATTGTTCTAATGCTGGGTGAGGAAGTTGTGTGAGGCCATATTTGGAATCCTATGTGCAGTCCTGGTTAGCACATGTCACAAAACTGAAAACCAAATGGAGAAGGAAACAGAAGGTGACAGTAACGATACTGTGACTAAAAGGCTCCTACAGAGCAGTTAAAGGAACTAGCTTTGTATTGAGGTGGTTAAAGGGATATGACAGGGGGTTACACAAAGACCTCACAGATACAGAAAGCCAGACACCACACGGGTGTTTAAGACAATGACAGATAAAGACAACAGAGTAAGAACAGAGCTTTAAAGTACCACACTCCCTTTCTGCGCTTCACTCCTGGCTGACACCTCCTGCCAGATTTTCACCTGGGTTTTTTTTGTTCTCACCAGCAAATAGATGCCTGACTGTAATAAAATGGAGGTACAGTTAAGTGCTGGATGGCAGCCCCAAACAACTAGCCTGAGACGGGGTGGATGAACTCAGTACAGCTGACAGACATTCCCTGTGACTTTTCTCCGCATCACTACACAGCTCGATGACTTCCTAAGCCACACAGGAGGCTTTGATCTGAGTTGGCATTCAGTGGATAGGGCCAGAGCCCCAGCCACTGTGTACCAATGTAGGTTCAGTGAAACCAACGGAGCTGCGCAGATTTACAGTTGCGGAGGATCTGGTCCATATTTTTGCGGCAATTTACATCATTTATACAGACGTACTTCAGTGCAGCGCTTAGCTAGTTGTTCCTAACACAATACTCTGCTCTTGCATCTTCCCTCGGGGGTGGGGGGTAGGGGTGAGTTTTACATGTGTCCATGAATAAAGCCTGACAATTTAGTAGGTATCCTCATTCTCAAGAAGAAGACACAGAGAGGAGAAGCCCACCCAGGTACCGTGTTCCCAAGTCATGAATAGGACAGAAATGTCTTGGCTCCTAGTCTGATGCCTTAGCTGCAAGACCATCCTTCCTCTCTGAAAGTCACAAACCCGGGATGGTTCCACCCTCACCAGACAATCCCCTTGGAGATAACAATTAACTCAAAATGCTGTAAAGCTGAGATATTGTGATCCAGAAACAGGGTGCCTCAGAGCATTACGTGGTGGTGCACAGAAAGCCTTTAGATAATGAAACCATAGGGCTCTGAGAGGGGAGATTATGGTACACAAGGAGGATATTTATCTTGGGTCAAATCCTGTAGCCCTTACCCAGCTTCACTCCTGCCTTCCTTGGACTCAATGGGAGTTCTGTGCGAGTAAAGACTTCAGGATTTGGTCCCCGAATGTCTTAGACAAACCCAGCTTTCCTGCACTGCTGCAGCCGTCTGTCCGCCCCTTTCACCAGAGCTCTGCCATATTGAGCAGCTGAACTGTGTCAAAAGCCGTTAAAAATGGTTCTAATTATAACCAGGAAGCTTTAAAGTGGGTGGGTGGAAAGGAATGCAGCAGATTAATTTAATAGCAGTTACCACAGCACAATAGTCCTTCAATTAAGAGTTCTGGGCGATTTCCCGCCTCCGTTCATAATAAATGTGACAAATCAGAATAGGAATTTACCTCATGAGATGTGTAGGCCTATCTAATTGCTGAAATCTTATACATAGAAATAGTAACTGAATGGGTAATTTTATAGGACAAAAATACTTAGCACTCATGTAACACTTTACAGGTCCAATAACGGTCTTAGTATAAATCTATTGGGGAGATGCATCTGCTTAGACCAGATTTGAATTTGACTCTCTTGTTACAAAAAAACCTAGGAGTATAGGAATTGCCATTGTGGGCCCATCTAATCCACCATCCAGCCTCCTACAGTGGCTAGTACCAGCTGCTCCAGAGGAAGGTGCAAGAAACCCTGCAGCAGGTAGTTATGGGATAATCACCCCCCCAGAGAAAACTTCCTCCGAGGTCATCTTAAACCCTGATGCAGGAGCATTTATAACCATTTCAGAAATCTTTTTTTTTATTTTTAACTGTATTGCTTTATTATTTGAAGGGCTGATAAAGTAGGGGAAGATCCTGATTTCAGTTACACTGGTATGAATCCAGAGTAACTCTGATTCTGTTCCCCCTTGCTGGAGGTTTACAATGCCGTAACTCTACAGGAGTTACTCCAGATTTACATTGATGTAGCCAAGACCAGAATCCGGCTCACGGCGTTAAAGTCCTTGTGCAATTAGCCAATTATTTCTGCGGGAAGCATGGATGGATTCCTACAGGATATTTAACAGGGCATGTCAGTGAGATGTTGCATAGATAACTAATTGACCTGTCTCCTGACAGGCAGCACTACACTTTTATCTAACTGGGAAGTGCCGATGAAGTCGTAGAGGGTTTGGGGAGTGATTAATCCAGCATGCTCTGCAATTAATCCATTCAGCCACATCACACGCTGCTTCTGAAGATGAAAACAGTCCACAAAAAAGAGTCACTGAATGGATGAGGATGGAGGGGGAGCACAGTGAATACTCCTCCTCAGGTAGACTGGCGATAACATGGGAATCCACTAGCCTTTTTCCTCTCTCCCGCTCTGTGAGCAGCTTGATGTGTATGTCTTGGGTGCAGCTCTATTTTTCCAGCACTACAGATGGTTCCTACCAGGTTGCTGCTTAACCTTGCTGGGTGAGTTTAGAGACATTTGATGAACAATCCTTTAGACGGCAGACGAATGGCGTAGGCAGCCACGTAAGACCCAGTTTGCAACAGAATTCAGCTCCCATTTCAGCCCCTAAACGAGAACAGATCTTCAAAGTCCTCAGCTCTCAGGAGCTCCTGTTGTGACACCTAGGGACAGATTTTCAAGAGAACCCAGGAAGGACCCACAGTTGGAGCCGGATTTTCAAGGTAGCACAGTATGTTGGATGCTTGTTTGAAAAATCTGACCAAATTGTCCACCTGAAGTTCACTTCTTAAGTGGAGGGAAAACCTGACAACGTCCTGTTAGCAGGGGCCTGCAAAGGAGAAAAGGAATTGATTTTCTGCCCTTTTTGACATTCTGTTTGATGAATAAAGACAGTCTGTAAGGCTTTGGGTGGTTGGTTTTTAAAAGTTTTTTTGTTTTTTTTCCCCCTGCTTGTGTTTTACCCTACAAATATCAAACCTTGTTTTCCCTGCTTGCCCTGGAGGTCTCCTGAGAGAGCCAGAGACCTGGAGCAAGACCTTTCTCCAGCCATAAATGAAGGGGGTGGGGGTCTGGAATCTTAAAGAAAATGTTTCCAGTGGCATAGCCACAACGGTGCAAGAGACTGGGGGGGACTAACCAGACGGGCTCCTGTCCAGACAGGACAAGATGAAGATTAAGGGGCAGATTCTATTCTCATTTATGCCAGTGAAGTCAGTGGAGTTACGCCAGGGTTACCGCACCGTACGGGCCAGATCCAAAAGGCATTGAACAATCCCATTGACTTCAGGTCCTAAATGAGGAAAGAATTCAGCCTTATTATTTCACCTAGGGATACTCAGAAGCTAATATCTCATCGTTTCACAGAGTTTAAAGCCAGAAGAGATCCTTAGATTATCTAGCCATTCCATTTCACCCAAATACCCCACTGTTATAGCCAATGGTTTCGGTTAGACTGAAGCACCAATGCTCACAGCCCCTGCAAAGGCAGGGGATTGATTAGGCAAGATATGCTCTGATGCCCCTAGCAGACAATTTCAGTTGCTCCCTCACTTCACACCCAGGGCCAGCTCCTAGAGTCCCTACTCTGGTTTTACTCAGGAAAGAAAAAAAAGACTTCAGTGAAGGTTTTGCCTGAATAGATGGTTTCTGTGTTGAAATGCACCTCAGCTGACAAACGCCAGGTGTTTGGACGTGAAAGCAGCCATTTCCTGAACACCGGCTAAGCCTGGAACAAAATAAGGAAACATTTCTACTAAATGTTGTGGCAGAGCAGTGTGGAGAGAAATCACACGCTTCACCCTGCACCATTCACTATCAGCTCATCTACATTGGAAACCAACATTGTGTTCGAACACGTTCATTCACATGATGTTAAACACACTCAGGGCAGACAAAGAATGTTTTGCTTGACATCCTGCCAGCTAGTTGTGGTTAGCGCTGGGGGTTCACCTAAGTCATGTTTAGCGCTGTGTTAGTTAATGTGTTCTAACTAGGGCCAGGGTGGGATTTCTGGATTAATAGTTTACTCCATGGAAAATGTGGTTTTGGCCATTCACAAAAGGAGGAGGTGGTGCTGCCCCCTACCCTCACCTCCAAAACCTTTAAGCCAGTGATTATGAGAGTCACCTAGGAGGTAGGAGACCCAGTTTGAATCCCTGCTCTGGAACTGACCTGAAAAAATTCAGATTTGATTAAACCTGAATTTTTTTTTCAGAACTGCCATTGAATCAAAAAATCAGTTATTCACCCAGCTTTAATTCTAACCCCCTGGAGACTTTCCCAGCAGAGACAAGCCCCTTGGACAGTACAACATGGATTTTGCTGTAACTTTAGTGTTTGTCACAACTGTGTTACTCCAGTGCTACCCCAGGATAAATCAGTCAGGAATCAGGTCCTGAGAGTTTACAAGTTGCTGAAACCCCAGGCTGTAATAACCTGAATCAGTCTCTCAAAGCTCCCTTTGCTTTTCTGTGGTGGGCAGTAAAATGCATCCCACATTCCTCTGGAAAAGGCAGGTAAATGGGCCCATCTTTCCTCTTTGAGCTTCATAAAAGCTGGCAAACCTCAAGCCTGATTGCTGTGCAACCAAAAGGCAAGCTTGGTTTCTGGCATTCTTTCCCCTGTGGTATTTAATCCACTGGAATGAGCCCCCCTGCATTCAAACAACTGGCCACCAAAATCCAGCTTCGTATTGACTTTCTCCTCCCAAGTTCTTCCAAAGTCTCATGAAGAGCTCAGAAAATCTCCAAGCTCCCTAGAGCCTTATGGCCAGAGATTGGCAAAAAAATCCCACCCATCAGGCACTAATTTTGCAAACCCCAAGCTCCTGGTACAGTTCAGCTCTGAGATCCCTTTTATGCAACACTCTCCTCAACGGTCCAATGAGGTGCAGGGAAAGTCAGGTCCTAACTTCTGTCCCCTCCAAATGAGGGTTTAATCTGACGTAATCCCAAACACATCCTACAGGTGCAGAGCATCCTCAATCCCCACTGAAATCAGAGGGAGTCCAGGATGCTCCCCACCTGGCAGGATCAGGCCCTTTTCCTTTGCACCTTTCTCATGATCACTGGGACTCTAGATTTGCACCACTGTCTAGGCAAGCACAGTGCAAGTCATTTCCACGGGGATAACTGCTTTGCTTGAAGTATTTTAATGCCAACTCAGATGGGGGGGCATCTGCTTTCTGCTGCACTGCAGAGCCTCCCAGAGGCTAGCACAGTGAGGTTCAGGTCCACAATCAAGGCTCCTGGGTGCTGTGATAATGCCAATAATAAAACAATACATCAATAAATAATAATAATAGAACCATTTCCTGCTGCAGTTTCAGGCACCACCGAAAGAGGGGGGGGGGGGGACAAAACAAAAAGCCGTATTTTCCCTCGGCGAAGGAAACCCTCGGGTCCCAAACACACACTCACAAGCCTTCAGCTCTGCTGCAGTCAGGGAAGCACCTGGCTATTTCGAAATAGCCTTGGACTCTTCATCAGGCTGAGTCTGGTAGCTAGCTGGGAAGTTGGGGGGAGGCCGTTGGACGAAGGGAAAACCACTGAGAAACCAAACCCAGCCATTTAGTGATGACGGAGGATACGGCGGCTGAGACAAGGAGACAAAAATACTGGGAAGAGAGACCAGAAGTGTCTTTAAAAAGAAAATGTGCGGCTTGTGGAAGGTACAGAGCTGTTAGGAAGGAATCAGGAAGACACAGAACTCAAATCAAAGGCTTCTCTTTTCCCTGCTGTGCACATGTGAGCACGTACATATAGAAACTGGGGGCAGGGGAGGGCTCTGGGGGATTGTCAAGGGAGCAGGGATGACAGCCCCGGGAAATGAAGTTTTCTATTTATCTGCAGATCAGGTACAGCGCAGGTAGTCCCCAGCCCAGCTTCCCCCAGGCTGCCTCTCCAGCACGGCCCTGGCTGGAGGGACCCCTCCGAGATGAAAGTGAAGAAGTCAGGCTTCACAGTTATGGCTCGTTTACTTCCAACATGCAGGACAAAGGGACATCTTCTTTGCTTCATCTACATAAATCCCCAAAGTGCCTTGTCTGTACCTGTGACTTATTTTTCCTGTCTGTTGTTTTCACATCTCACCATTAGCATGATACGTAAATGGCTATCCACCCTGTTCAGTGTACATCTCAACACAGAGCCAAGGGAGGAACATCTCGTGTCAAACCTGGTTTCAAATCTGCACTGAGGCAGAGTCGACAAACCATATTTTTTCAGTGTGTGCACATAACTCCTTACACGCATCTGTGCATACGCAGCACGACAACAGTAATGGTTGGTTTTTATGGAAGGCCTCCCACAACAGTCTCTGGTGCACTAGAATGGACACACCAGAATCAGGACCTTCCTATCACTCCCTTGCCAATGGACACTGAGGGGGTTCACGGGTCAGAGAGTTTACAGTCTAAACAGACAAGACTGTCGCAGGGTGAACAAAAAGAAGTACCCCCATTTTAACCCATCTATAAAAGGGAGATAACATTTCCCTCTTTTACAGGTGCCTTAGGTGGATAAACTCCTGGACACATAAATGCTCAGTCTCTAATGATTGGGAATCAGGAGGAGATTTCCCTTGAGGGCAGGTATCCCCCAGGTGCACACTGCAGTCTCTGTCACCTTCCCCTGAAGGAGCTGGGGCTGGTAACTACTGGGGACAGGATAACAGCATAGATGAATCTCTGTGGCTGATTTACTCTGGCAATTCCCACATTCCTAGTGTAGGGGAGGGGCTGTGCTTGGAGGCTGCAACCGCAGGTGCCGGAGAAGAACACAGGTAAATGCCAGACCCCGTTTCTCCTCCCTGTTTGGAAACACTTGCCAATTAGAAGCAATTTAGCTTCTTTTTTTTAAAAAAGAGGTAACATGCCTGCTGATTACCAGCCCCCAGCTCTCCTTTAATATTTAATGACTGCTAAAGTGAGCTTCTCAAGCAGAAGGCAGCGGGAGGAGAGGCTAACACCAGGGTTACAAGAAAGCAATAATTGGACTGGAAGGCTCAATCTTGTGGCAACTAAAATGCTTATTTTTTTTTTTTTTGCTACTTTCTACTCTTTTCTCCCCTAGTTTCAGTAAAGTCTGGGCTGCGGCCTGGAGGGAAGATAAATCACATGATCTTAACCCCCAGGCAAGGGGCAGATTCCACACAGCCGTCATTAAACCCAGCCCTGCACCACCAAGAAACAAGACCCTGAAAAGTGGGCACACCACACAATGTGTGTGGGCCTCCTCAGTGACCCATTGGTGTCACTTTGCCCAGCCACTCCCCACCCCACCACAAATTAGTCAGTGTCTGAAAGATAGAGCCCCAGTGATGGGGGGGAGTTACTCAATAATTCAAAGAGGACCCAGTTTCACATTTCAACAGCCGGCTCCCTCACACAAGCCGTATTTTTGGAGAGGAAGAGGGTTATGTGCCCTCCCAATCCAGCACTGCTTTTCAGCCCCAGCACAGACAGCTCTGGGGGCCTATCTAAGGTCTGAAGCTTTCCTGGGACTGCCCTACGGGTTTCAGCACGGCCCAGACGTAGCCCATCCCCGGCATACGTCCTCTTGTAAGTGACACCAGATGCAAAGCAGTGGAGTATCAGGCCTACGTTCAGGGCCAGATGCTCAGCTGGCATAAACCGGCAATATTCCATCGACGTCAATGGAGGGTGGCCAGTGACACATCTCCAGAATACTGGACATTCCAGTATTTCCAGGAGCAGTGTGGCCCTGCCCCTGCCAGTGTGACCTCACACGGAGCACACGAGGTCACACCACACAGAGGATGCCCCCTTGAAGAGTCCCTCGCCTCCACGCAGCATTACTTTGCACATAGAATGTGTGCAAGGTCACACCAGCACCTCACACCAGATTTTCACAATGGCATCCTCCGTATGCAACACTGGACAAAACCATGTTCGGTTTTTTCTCATGACAAATGGCTAAAAACCGGACTGTCTGGCTTCAAACCAGATGAATGGCCTGCCTACTTCTATGGAGCTCTAGGGATCTGGCCCTCAGGGCAGTGACCAGCATGGAAAAGCTAGGTGAAGGAAATGAGTTTTAAGGAGAGAACTGAAGGCAGCAGGCCTTCGGGTTAGTCAATCACTAGAGAGCCCGCTCTGCGTTTTCACACCAGAACAAGGCACCCCGAATGAAGGATAATGCTTCAAATTTAACTCTAGAGCAGGCTATTACAGACTGAACACACAAGGCCCAATTCTCCTATCAAATCAGTTTGACACCAGCATCATATCAGGGGACTTGCTCTCGATTCACAGTGGGATAAGAAGAGACTACGGCCACTGAATAAACACGTACTTGTGGCACATAGGTCAGCAAACTCTCCCCAGGTGCTAAAACAAAAGGAACCAAGCTGGGGGGATTTCTGCTCCCCTTGAAGAATGCAGTGCTCTAAAGGTTGGTGCTGTTGCACTGTTTATTCCAACTGGCAAGTGGTTGGTACCTTTGAACATCCACATTTCTCCACAGCCATAACAGAGAATGTGTCATTCACGTCCATATAAATAGGGGCCACAGGGTGCAAGCGTTTATACGGGCAAGACCAGGGAAAGGTCTGACATGGACAGAACTGTTACACCACTCAGTCCCCCTGCAAACTCTCGGTACCATTCCCAGCAGACTGCGGATCAGAGGGTAATAGCAGGGATAATATACAACAGGACCAATTTGCCATTGCTCCAAACCTCCTGCAGTCATTTACACAGTGTCAGGAGGGTGGGACATGCTGATTTGGTGGCATGTCACTCCTACTTTGCCATGGCATCAGTGATCACACAAGGTGCAAGGAACCAGAGAATAAGGCCCATCACCTCTAAACTCACTGTTTACAACAGTTGCCTTGAGTTCCTCTCCTCCAACACCATGCTGGACCCCTCTGGTCCAGTTCCTAGCCCCTCCACAAACATGTATCCTCATAAAGAGGAAAACATCATTAGAAACAGTTAAGGTCATTTCAAGGGAACATCCACGCATGCACACAAACCTTTGACAGCAAGGAAAATCCAGCAGGGGGGGCTTCTTCTGTAACACACCTGAACTCATTTACTAGCCATTTGTATTACAGTAGCACCTATAGTCCCCAGCCCCAGTCAGCACCCCCTGTGCTAGGCGCTGCACAAACACACAGTAACAGGCAGCCCCTGCTCCAAAGAGCTTACAGTCTCAATACACAAACCAGACACAAGGTGGGAGGAGAAACAGGCACAGAGAAGGGAAGTGACTTGCCCAAGGTCACAACAGCAGAGCAGTGGCAGAGGCAGGACTAGAAGCCAGGTCTCTGGATTCCCAGTCCGTTGGACCGCAGCGCTTCTCAACATTCATCCCTCTCACTCGCAGACTGGTGAACTGTCCGAAGTGTCATTTCTCTCCTAGGAAGTACAGAAGGCGGGCGGGCATAGAATCAGAGAGTATTAGGGTTGGAAGAGACCTCGGGGGGTCAACTAGTCCAACTCCCTGCTCAAAGCAGGACCAATTCCCAACTAAATCATCCCAGCCAGGGCTTTGTCAAGCCTGACCTTAAAAACCTCAAAGGATGGAGATTCCACCACCTTCCTAAGTAACCCATTCCAGTGCTTCACCACCCTCCTAGTGAAAAAGTTTTTCCTAATATCCAATCTAAACCTCCCCCACTGCAACTTGAGACTATTACTCCTCATTCTGTCATCTACCACCACTGAGGACAGCTGAGCTCCATCCTCTTTGGAATCCCCCTTCGGGTAGTTGAAAGCAGCTATCAAATCCCACCTCACTCTTCTCTTCTCCAGACTAAATAACCCCAGTTCCCTCAGCCTCTCCTTGTAAGTCATGTACCTCAGTCCCCTAATCATTTTTCTTGCCCACTGCTGGACTTTCTCCAATTTATCCACATCCCTTCTGTATGTGGGGACCAAAACTGGATGCAGTACTCAAGGTGTGGCCTCACCGGTGCTGAACAGAGGAGAATAATCAGTTCCCTCGATCTGCTTGCAATGCCCCTACTAATACAGCCCAGTATGCCATTGGCCTTCTTGGCAACAAGGGCACCTTGCTGACTCATATTCAGCTTCTCATCCACTATAATCCCCAGGTCCTTTTCTGCAGAACTGCTGCTTAGCCAGGCATGAAGGCTGGGTGATGGGGAGGGATGTGGTGTGCATAAGATGTTCATGCATATTTGTTTATTCAAAACAAAAAGCAAGGATGTTCAGCCAGCCATGGGCTTGTCTTTGCTGAACAGCCGCGTAACTTCACTCATGCCACAACCGCCACCCATCCTTACTCTCCAGTTTGGTTCCTCTTACACTGCATTGGTGTGAAATTAGGCCCTGCTCCTATAATTTGTTGCTGGACTGTGGCGACTTCAGCGGGGCTCCAGAAAGGGGCAGCAATTCTGCAATAGATGGCAGGACTGAGGCTTGAGGCAGTAATCTCTTCCAGACAGTGACCTCGTGCAATTCACTGCAAGGCACCTCATGCAATTTAGGGTGCAGCAATTACGCAGTATATGGCAGGACTGGGGCTTGAGGCAGTAATCTCTTCCAGACAGTGACCTCATGCAATTCACTGCAAGGCACCTCATGCAATTTGGGGTGCAGTAAGAACCACCGCATACTAAGGCTTATCAGTATTCACAAAATTCAGCAGCCTCACCATAATTTGCATAAGAGCTTTGGCATATGCAATATTTAACAGATGCCCAATGATGCTTCGGTACTTTAAAAAAAAATGTACACAGGAGGTAAACAGGGAGATTTATTATTTTATTTTACTTTTGTGGTTTCTGAGATAGTTTATGATACTGGCCTAATAACTCACAAACCAAAATCCACATTGATCCAAGGGAAATGTTACGTGATCCTTCCCCCATGCGCCTGGAGAGTTTGTTCCCCTCTCGCTCATTTCCTGTGGCATGATGCCCCAGCTGGGAGGGCCCGTGAGTGGCTGCTCTCAGAAGGAGGAAGTTTTGATCACATGGATTCCAACAAGATTATTTAAAGATGTGGGGGGTCCAACTACACACCAACTGGAATTAAGGGCTATTTTCCATGCCTGGGTTCTCAGACAATGGCAAGATCATAAAAAGTCTGAGGTGGAAAAAATGCAGATTAGGTCATGTCCAGTCTATTTCTCAACACTTGGATCCAGCGCTGTTCACAGCGCTGGAGTCTCTTGCTGTATTGTGTTGACCACTGAACTAATAAGAAGGAGCATACTGGGTCAAACCAGTGGTCCATCTAGCCCAGTATCCTGTCTTTAACCTTGGCCAATGCCAGGTGCTTTGCAGGGAATTAACAGAAAAGGGCAAATTTCAAGTGATCCTCCACCTGTAATCCAGTCCCAGCTTCTGGCAGCTGGAGCTTTAGGGACACCCGGAGCATAGGGCTGTGTCTCTGATCATCTTGGCCAATAGCCATTGATGGACCCATCCTCCATGAACATATGTCATTCTCTTTTGAACCCACTTATACTTTTGGCCTTCACAATATCCCCTGGCAATGAGTTCCACAGGTTGACAGTGCACTGTGTGAAGGAATACTGCCTCATGTTTGTTTTAAACCCGCTGCCTACTCGACCCTTTTAAAATTAGGCACACTTAATGTCAGTGCCACCATCTGGCATCAGGATTTGTGGGGTTTGATCTCCTGCAGTTCCTTATTTGTGGCACAATGACATTGTCACAACAGCATCCTCTACTCCTAAACCATGCAAGGGTCACTGACGTAACTGGGAGTTTGCGGCTGCATTCAGAGCACAGGAAAGGCAAAGGAACTCAGGTTCCTACGTCATCGAGTGCTTTTGAAAATGTTACCCAAGTCCCATTTCCTAAAGTCATCCAAGCATTTAGGGATCAGGGCCTTATTGACAGACGATGGGATTTAGGCTCTTAAATGCCTTAGGTGCTTTAGAAAAATGTATCCTTTGCCCATCGTAGCACTAGAAATAGAGAGGGATAGTCAGAGCTTCTGCCCAACTTCAGCAGCTGTCAGTCGGAGCTGAGAATGCTCCCCATGCCTGAAAATCAGCCATCATTGCCTCGCTTTCTCTCCCATCTGCAAAACTTCCCTCCTTGCCTCGCGGGGTGTGGATTTTGAGGCTTAATTCATTTCCATTTGTAAAGTACTCTGAGATCCTCAGATGGAAGGTTTTCTGTACAAGGACTAACACAGACACGGTCACTGATTTCACGTGCCAGCTATAGCCGGATTCTCAGGTGGGCTTGTGTGGACACCCACAGCTTTCATTGGCTTCTGCTAGAATTGTGAGTGCTCAGCAGTTCTCAAAGCACTTCTGAGGGATTAGTATCAAACCGGGCATCCAAACAGGGATTGCTGGGGGAAAGGTTGGCTAAATGGGCCCAGTTCTGCTCTGAGTTACGCCAGTGTAAATCAGGAGTTATTGCATTGAAGAGAGAGCTATTCTGATTTATACTGGTATAAGCAAGAGAGGACCAGACCCAACCAGTTAGCAGCATTCCATGACAAGATCTGGGCAGGAGGGAGGGGCAGAGGTAAATACATCCCCAGGTCTCTAATCTAAAACTAAGCTAGTGTTTTTAAAGGGAAAAGAATCAGAACCTATCTACCTGGAAATTGAAACCTAATGACTAACTCAGCTGTAGTTCACACCTTTAGATATTTTGGGGTCAGACTGTGTGCGCGCACTGTTATTTCAGATTAAGAGAGTGTTCCATTTGATTTTACTGGATGTATTTAAATCCAAACAAACCATCTAAATTTCAAACAAAGTGGGGCCTTCTTAACAAGGGATTCCACCCACAGAGATACACTCAAATAATTAAAGGTATGAACCAAACATAACTGAGTTGTTTCAGCTCCCATCAGTGATCAGACAGGCCTGCAGAGATGCACCTGTGATGAAAACAAGCATCTTCTTCACCCACCCTTCACCATGCTCTGAATCCTTTGATCGCCTCATGCAGGGGGAGAGACTGTGGGTCTGTCGGACGTTGCTGTCTAGCACCAACGTATTTCTGTGATATATACTGTAAATCTGCTTCATTTGAAATTCAGAGTTAACGACTTAGTCCCTCTTCTTCAGGAAACTCTGCGAGGTTCCGGCTTTTAAAGGAGAAGAATTTACCAGCCAGAAGATGACAAGTATTGCAAAGTATAATCCTGCTCTCAAACCACTTAAGTCTCCAAGAGAAATTTCAAGAATACCTTTAAAATATCATAATTTATCAGCAGAGAGGGGGCTGGGATGGCCAAAGGGAGGTGCAAGGAAGAAAGTTGATCAAATCCAGGCTCTTTTGCTCACAGACAAATATGTATGAAAGACATACAGATGGGGCAAAAAGGGGTGGGGATGCTTATTAGTTATTGGTCATTATAATTTCTATGGTCCCCTGGGCACATGGTGCTTTGTAGGCATAAATAGAGAAAGACTGGGCCTGATTCTCCTCTCACACTGCTGTGAGGGCCTGAAGTCAACAGATGTCTTTCCATTGACTTCAAGGGCTGTTGGGTTGGGCCCATAACTAGGAGCCAATGGAGTTACAAGATGGGAGTAAGTGAGAGACAAATCAGGCCCTAGGAAACGAGTTTCTATTCTCATTTATACTGATATAAATCTGGAACTACCACACTGGATGCCATGGAGTTACTCTGGATTTACAACATTGTAACTGAGATCAGAATTTGACCTAGAGGTCTCTGTCCTAAAGAGTTTAAAATGTAAGGAAAGTTCTTTTGCAGGACTCTGTCTGTGTTTTGTTTTGCAAAACCAAGGGTTGGTTCTAGGGTTGCCAACCCTTCAGGATTGTCCTGGGGTCTCCAGGAATTAAAGATTAATCTTTCATTAAATATTATGTCATGTGATGAAACCTCCAGGAATATCGCCAGCCAAAATGGGCGACTGTAGATGGTTCTGATCTGCTTTCTCCTAAAGTTGGGAGCAGTGGAGGGATGTTTGGATAAGCAGTTCTGGTTCTGGCCTGTAAACACCTCTGAGGCGATAAGTGGATGCATTTTCCATTTCGTTCACCCACTCATTGCAAGCATCAAAGACAAAATGTTACCATCATCTGAACTATATGATCAGGGGCCTAATTTAATACAATTAGGATCATTGTTTGAGGGTTTGACCATTTAGCTGAAATTCAAAGCCAGCCCTAGAGTAATTTGACTGTGGAGGAATTGATTTTGACCATCAGCACTTTCTCATTTTCAATAGAGTAAGAATTTAACCAGGTTAATTTCTGTTAAGCACATTACTCAGGTACTCTCTGCTCGCCAGTCCAATGATTATGTGTCTGAACTGAAAGATTATAATTGCAACCCAACAGGACACAAACGATAGTCTATGATTTAAAGAGATATTACCAAAAGAAAATCATCTTTTCTCCTACCTGGAATACTACCAAGCTTCACTTTTTTCCCCTGGAAATTTCCTTGTGATTAATGAAGGCAATGAGAGGAATAAAGGCCTGTAATAGATCTGATCTAATAGGTAAATATGCTGCTACTAGGTCTGGTAATTCTTGGTTATCTTTCAACAATTTTTCCATCTCCCAGGAGTTGCACCTCCTTACTCCAGGTCTGAATTTGGTCCCTGTGAGTTCAGGGGTCCGGTTCTCCTCTCGCTTACACTAATCCCAGTGTAATTCTGATGGGGAGAGGAGAATCGGGCCCTATTTATTTAATGTATGTAAACCTTCCGCCAGGTGGAGCCAACAGTAACAAGGGCCAGGTTCAGTATCTAGGGGTTCCTTTTCACAAAACCAGCTCGAGCCCCAGCTTATAATGCTGACAGACCCCATTCAGTGGCAGAAGGGTTCAAACCAGGGATCTCTGGAACTTAGTGCATGAGCCTCTACTGCATGAGCTAAAAGCCAACTGGCTGTTCATTAAGGCTGTAGAGCAAACTCATTGAACTCTCTCTCTCTAAGTGGTCTCATGCCACTAGATGGGCAGAACACCACACCCAGGAGGTGTGCAGGTTACATGTAAATGGTGAGGCCATTGTCCTGGAACCCTGGAAGCTACAGTGTTCTGCTAGGGAAGGCTAGGAAAATCTCTCCCTGACTTTGTCCCTTGTGAAGTCACTTACTGCTCTGCAAATGAAATGCTGAATGTTTCCATTCTGACTCTGTACATTCTACACAAGGGCAGATGATTATGGAGGCCCTGTGAGCAGCATGCGGAGCTGGATTAAGGTGCAGACATTACAGACCAATACCTAGGCCCCAGCTCCTGGAGTTATGTGATTATGACCTCAGAGTCTCAGCTTGCACTTAAAAAAGAAACAAGTTTCTCGCCCTCATGTTTGTGAAGAAAAGCTTTGAAATGTCACCAAAGCTGTGACATCTTGCCTGAGTCTGCTGAGAGCCTGAAGCAAAGGGTGAACTTCCCCATGTGTGTCAGTGCAGTCTTGATGCCCAAACCCACTGCTATGGGAGGCCCGGACAATTCCTGTCCAGGAGAGAATACTGTGGAGCAGAAAGAGACAACTGTAACAAGTCCAGCTCTGAGCTACCCACTCAGACAGATACCTCTGCAGCCAGGGTATAAGTACCATGGTGGGGCCTTGCTACCACGACTGCCTCTCTGCAGGGGGAGAAGGGGGACACGAATGCTCCTCAGAGAAGGAGGAGCCTTGCTGTTGTTCCTGGGGGAACGAAAGAGGCCCCTTATCATTGCTTTTCTGGGAGGAGAAGGGGGGCCCTGCCATTCCATGTGGGGTGGCAGGGTCAGGGTGCAGGGATTGTGTGATGGTGCAGGAGTTGTGCTGTGATTGCCTAGGGTGCAGACTGCACTCATCCAACCCACTAATTCCCATTGTAATAACGTTAATGTTCTTCTGCTAACAAAGCGCCTTTCCTCATGAGACAGGCGGGACCGCAACAGCCATCGAACGGCGCAGAGCAGCACTAAGCGGCAGTGAAGGGCAGGAAGAGGGAAATGCTCCACCAGCGTCATCTCGTGCTAGGGCCTTGTTAGAGCTCACAGGGCCAATCCTTGACTGGTGCTCTGGGAAGGGACACCGATGATCCTGTAGACACGACCCTTCCCTCAGAGTCATGACCGGAGCAGTGCCCCAGTGTGGTGCCAAGGAACTTCCATGCAGCTAGAGGTTTTGGTCTTTGCCATTTGTGGTCATTAAGGATCCCACGGTGCTTTCAACAAGAGCAGGCTTGGTTACCTACAGCTTTTCTCAATTTCCAACTTGGTTTAATTCTTCCTCCCTGAGATTTGCCTGTAGTTTGAATTCATGGGACCCTTTGCTTTCTACTCCTGGCACCCTTCACTTCCTGTCCTAAACAGCTGAGCTATTAAACACCGGGAGGTTTCACGTCAGAGGTGACTGCACCGCGATGTGCGAAGTGAACCCTGTATACACCCAGCTCACTTAGCTAGCAGGGGGACCCTGAGGGCTCCATCTGGATTAAATGCAATATAATTATTGCTCGTGCTATTGTTGCCTCCTTGCCAGAGCATTTTTCTTACCAACCTGCAAACAGCATGGGCAGAAATGCAGTCAGATTTTTTCCCTTTGGTGCAGTAGGCCTTGTAACCCAACCCACTAATTACCAGCACAGCTCAAAACAGGCCAAGTTCATTTCTGAGCTAACCCACCACATATCATAAGCTCTTTGCTCCCAGTCAAGACTCATCCTCTCGCTGTCTCCAAAGGTCTCCCATGTGACGTGTGCGCCTTCACGCATCAGTTTCACCCACGGGGGCTACCCACAGAGCCCATTGCTTGCTGTAAAAAGCCTGGCTTCACGGTGACCAAATATAAATCACCCTTTATGCACATCACACACACACACACACACACACACACTCCATGCCAGTCACAGCAATGTCGGCATGATGAGGCAGGACAGAGGCAGGGATGTGTTCCTAGCCTCTGTTTGCCAGAAGCCAGGAGTGAGCGACATGGGATAAGAACATAAGAACGGCCGTACTGGGTCAGACCAAAGGTCCATCTAACCCAGTATCAGTCTACCGACAGTGGCCAATGCCAGGTGCCCCAGAGGGAGTGAACCTAACAGGCAATGATCAAGTGATCTCTCTCCTGCCGTCCATCTCCACCCTCTGACAAACAGAGGCTAGGGACACCATTCCTTACCCAGCCTGGCTAATAGCCATTAATGGACTTAACCTCCATGAATTTATCCAGTTCTCTTTTAAACCCTGTTATAGTCCTAGCCTTCACAACCTCCTCTGGCAAGGAGTTCCACAGGTTGACTGTGCGCTGTGTGAAGAAGAACTTCCTTTTATTTGTTTTAAACCTGCTGCCCATTAATTTCATTTGGTGGCCCCTAGTTCTTGTATTATGGGAACAAGTAAATAACTTTTCCTTATCCACTTTCTCCACATCACTCATGATTTTATATACCTCTATCATATCCCCCCTTAGTCTCCTCTTTTCCAAGCTGAAGAGGCCTAACCTCTTTAATCTCTCCTCATATGGGACCCATTCCAAACCCCTAATCATTTCAGGGGATGGATCACTTGATGATTCCCTGTTCTGTTCATTCCCTCTGGGACACCTGGCATTGGCCACTGTCTGAAGACAGGATACTGGGCCAGACGGACATTTGGTCTGACCCAGTAGGGCCATTCTTATGAGCTGGGTTTCATGCCTAGTCTGAGGCTCTGCCTGCAGCAGTGCTTGTAACCGTAGGAAGAGGGGTGGTCTCAGCATAAGCCAGGGAGTCAAGCATTCCTAAACGCTAATCCGGTCTCGGACATTGTATGGGTTGGCAAGTCACTTAATCTCTTGGCCCCAGTTGCCCCTTGTGCGAAGTGGGAAAGTCAGTACTTGCCAGGCATGAGGGCAGGGCCAGCTCCAGGCACCAGCTAAAGAAGCAGGTGTTTGCTGAGGCCAATACTAAGGGGCAGCACTCCGGCCGCTATTGGGGCAGCAGGTCCAGGTCTTCAGCAGCAATTCGGTGGTGGGTCCCTCACTCCCTCTCAGAGCGAAGGACCAGCTGCCGAATTGCCGCTGAAGAGTGGAGGAGCGCGATCAAGCTGACACCGCTTTTTTTTTTTTTCTGCACACCGCTTGGGGAGGCAGAAAACCTGGAGCCGGCCCTGCCTGAGGAAAAGCACTTCTTAAAGTGCTAGCATTAATAAAAGCACGGCAGGACACAGTTTATATCCATGTTCAATATGCTTGCGATCCTGGTGCTGTCAGCAGGCATAGCACTATTTTGAGCATGAGAGCCATTTGCTAGTGGAGACAGGAAGTCCCAACAAAGTCAGCATGGCTGCATTGTGGTCTCCCATTCTCCCTGGTTCTGAATACCTAACTTGTTTCAGAAACAGCATTTCTTTCATGCTGCAGCATCATATGAAAGTGCCACGGGCGTCACAAACTGGGGCCAGCACATTGCAATGGCCTGGCTGATGGATATGCACACTGCTCAATGGAATAACCGCTCGGTTTACAAGCCCAGTATTATGTCATCTCGCAGTGGCTGCTGCCTGCAAAGGATAGAAATCCTGCTACTGCTGCAGTAAATGGAGATTCTCCTTTTGATCCAGTAGTGGAGACCTGTGGTGTTGGAATAGAAGGTCGTGAATTCTATTCCCAGAGTCAGCTGACGAGACCACGCCTGCACCATGCGTGAAACAGCTGATGACCATAATGTCCTCTATGCCAGGGGAATCATTACTATTTTTCCATTTATTGCACAAACTCCGCCCACTGCCACACCAGTCTTAACTCTGCTCCACTGCTTAGACTTTGCCGGAGCTAACCTGTGAGGTTATCAAAGCAGGCAGGCCTGCGACTTCTCAAATGGGCACATAGTGCCGAGCACATCGCTGGCGCTCGATAAATACGTTACATTTCCCGTGCTGGTCATGGGATGACCAATGCCATCTTCCCGCCACTCCCTGGTCAACCCATTGGAAAAGGACAAAGATAGCCAAGATGAGTCAGTTCCTCCAAGCTGCGTGTAATGCCAACCCCAGGCATCAGCGGGCGGGATCAAACCTGGTGCCTCTAGAGCTAAATGCATGAACCTCTACTGCAGGAGTGGCCAAACTGAGCCTGAGAAGGAGCCAGAATTTGCCAATGTACATTGCCAAAGGGCCACAGTAATAGGTCAGCAGCCCCCCATCAGCCCCCCCATCCTGCTCCCAGCGGCTGCCACCCACTGGCAGCCCCACCAATCAGTGCCTCCCCATCCCTGCCCACGCCTTCCGATCAGCTGTTTTGTGGCGTGCAGGAGGCTCTGGGGGGAAGGGGGAGGAACAAGGGCACGGCAGGCTCAGAAGAGGGCTGGAGTGGGGGCAGGGCCTGTGGCAGAGCCAGGGGTTGAGCAGTGAGCACCCCCCTGCACATTGGAGAGTTGGCGTCTGTAGCTTCAGCCCCGGAGTCGGTGCCTGTACAAGGAGCCGCATATTAACCTCTGGAGAGCCACGTGGGGCTCCAGAGCCACAGGCTGGCCAACCCTGCCCTAGGTAGTGTAGATGCTACTAGAGGGGGACGAAAAGCGAACACAGTGGTGCCTATTGTGGGTGCATGTGAGAAATAAAACCATTTTTCTCTAAAACCAACAGTTCACTGTAAAAGGCAGCAGGATTCACCAGCGCTCACTGGTTATACACAGACTCGCCCTGTGTTGCTCATCGATTTCTTGCTCTTTTGAGGACATGACGTCACTCGCAATAGTGCCAGGATGTGCGTGAGGGTCGCCGGGATGCATGTAATGGGAAGAGGGTTCATCAACCTGTCAGGCCGGCACAAAATCTCCTGGGCTTATTTTACTATTTATAATTGTATTGCTGAACAAGGAGCCACAACTGAGATCACAGGCCCAGGGTGCCAGGCATTGTACAGTTAGTCCAAGCTCCAAAGAGCTCACAATCTAATCTAAACAGACAAGACAGGCCAACGAATGGCTGGAATCCATTTTATCAAAGGAAAACTGAGGCACAGGGAGCAAATGGACCCGCCTGAGAGCACTTCAGAAATCTGTAACAGAACCAGTGCATCCCACTCCACTGCCTTACTCAGTCAAAAGCCCATCCTGCCTCTCTGTTTATTCTACCCTCTATTCTGCTCTTTTACTCTTGAATTTGGAGCAGGACTGAGCTCACCCAATGCTCAGCGGTCCTAGGAGACCTCCTCCCATCAGCCACAAGCCCCAGCTCGATGCCCCCAGAGAAACGAGAATGGCAGAGGAAACCAACCGTCAGATTTGGAAAGGCGAGGGCACCGCAGCGCTCACGTACGCCGGCTGATCAGGCGGGCATGCTGCACCTTTCAAAGTCAAACTCCCTCACCGTCAGTCCCGTTAACTCGTTCCAGTGATCAGGCTCCTCAGGTGCTGGTGGGAGGCAGGCCCCACACTGAAGTGCCCTCTCAGGGCACAGGGTGTGAACAAAGGCCTGATTCTGCAAAATTCAGTCACACCAGACTCCTAGCGGCTTGACTGGACATTTTTCTGTGATTAAGGCTGGTAAAGTAGGGTCCTAGGGCAGAGGCAGCAAGAGGTTTCTGTCAGTTTGTCTTCATCACCACGACTACCACAGAGACCCTTTGGTACAACTGACCCCTAAAAATCCATTACGCTGTGCTGGACATTTGCATACCACCATGTACCACCACTGCCCCAAAGAGCTGAGTCAAAATCAGACAGGACAAAAGCCCAGGCTCAGGAAGATGCCCCAGGAAAGGGGGCAGAAGGGAATTATTGGTGAGGAGAAGACGATGATGCCTGGGAGGTAACTGGGGTCTGATCCTCACACCAGTTTTACAGCATGTCACTTCCTTGCATAGGTGCCGACTCTGTGGGTGCTCCGGGGCTAGAGCACCCATGGAAAAAAAGCAGTGGGTGCTCAGCACCCACTGGCAGCCTCGCGGATCAGCTCCTCCTCATTCCCCCTCCAGCCTTCCCACCTGCCGGTGGGTCCCGCCAATCAGCTCCTTCCCGTGCCTCTGGCCCCCCATGGATCAGCTGTTCAGTGGCATGCAGGAGGCACTGGAGGCGAGGAGGAAGAATGGGGGAAGGAGGAGGTGGGGGGAGAGGGCAGAATGGGGCGGGAAGGGGGTGGAGCAGGGGCAGGAAGAGGTGGAGCAGGATGGGTGTTTGGGGGAAGGGGTGGAGTGGAGGCAGGGCCTGGGGCGAAGCGAGGGTCGAGCGCTCCCCTGGAAGTCAGCGCCTCTGCTTCCTTGACTTCAACAGAGTCCCTCCTGATTGACACCAGGGCAAGACCAGCATCAGAGCGATGGTCCCTTAGGGTTCCATGTGTCGCTTGTTTCGATAAGTAACCAGCGACTGTCCCTGCACAATGTAATGCATACGGATTCCTTATTGCCCTGCCAAGCCACGGGAAGTCAAAGGAGGCAGGAGCCAGATGAAATCCCATAAAGCAAACCATTTCCGGACAAAGGAGAAAACCCTTCCCTTTTCCTCAGGATGCTGTACATAGACCGAGCTATGTCAAACCAACTAATCGCCAATCCTCTGCCCAAAGCTGATCTATATTACAGGGCTTGGTTCTTCAGACATGCAGCCGGCTTGTGGAACACTGAAACTTGAGGACTATTCGATATTTTTAATCACTCAGTGAGCATCAGGACTTGGCAGGCGAATAAAGTCAAGTTAAAAGAGAACAGAGATAGTTTGTGTTTGCCATGGCTGCCTGCCATTTCCACAAAGTCTCATCACTTGCACTGAATCTCCTTCCTCTGGCAATTCACAATCGAAAACTGACAACGTCAATAAAAAATAAATGCCTTTGGGTCAGTGAGTCTCAGTCTCACTACAACAACTGCTGTATTTGACCTCCCGAACCTGGATGGTTATTTTCTTTGCTGAAGAAATGCAATAGGATTTTCAACATCCCACAACTCCTCACTACTGCCTGTCATGACCCCGCTGTTGAGAAACACAGGTTTAGGCCAGTGGGATGCAAACTGTGGGGCGTGTCCCCTTCGGGGGACGTGGAGGAACAGTCGGGGGAGCAAGTGGCAACGCCAGGTGGCGAGCAGGCAGGCCAGCCCCCACAGGGATTGGGTGCAGGCTGGGTGGCCTCCTCCACCTCAACTCACCTCAGCAGGCCACCCAGCCTGCAGGTCAGTGTATTGCGCCAATTTCCGCTCCTGCCAGCACTGGCTCTGCCCCCAACGACCGTCACACGTGATGTGACTTCCTCCACCCTCGAAACCCTAGGGGGAGGGGCAAAGGGGCAAGCATTGGCCCTGCCCTAGCTGGCAGCCTGGCTGCAAGGTAGAAGCAGCTGGCTGCTGAGCCAGCATGAGCCAGGCAGTGATGGAAGGGGCGCAGACAAATTCCGTTCACAGTAAGGGTGGGCACGACTAGAAAAGTTTGCACGTCACTGGTCTAGGTGTCCAGTCCCTCTGTCTAGGCATGTCCAGCGAGATCTGGAGACTGGCTGTAACAGTCTTTCCCAAAATGTTGGCACAATGTGTAGGAAAAATAAGTCTTAAGGTGTTTTGTTTTGTTTTGTGTTTAAGGTTAGCTGAATTGACTAACAACAACACTGCATTTATCCCACATAGCAGCTTCTGTGCAAGGGCCTCCACGTGCTTGCCAAACAGAGGTAAAGTATTACTGCTTCAACAGCTGAAGTGATTTGCACAGAGAAATCAGAGCTGGAAGAGAACCTAGGCGGCAAATCCCCAGCTGAGATATGCTTCCCCAGCTGCAACCTCACAGCCCCTGCTCATATCGCTGGGCCACGTCACCGCCCGTTTTTGTGCCTCACCATAACTTTCCAGCCATCCATCCTCATGTGCGAGGTCACACGTTATCTCCTGCCAGTGTACGGTACTTGGTTACAACACAGGCACAGTGAACAGAAAAGGAATAAAAGGAGGAGGAAATTGAGTCCGGGTTGTATGGGATACAAAAGCAGAGACAGGGTGCCTAACGTCACAGAGCAGCATAGGAATAGTAAGGCTCATCAGGGGTCGGTGTGATGGTTCTATGGACCATACATGGAGAGCTCAAAGCTTTCACACATATATGTCTGTCCACACACAGCATCAGGCCTGATCCAAAGTCCATTAAAGTCAATGGGTTTTTTCCATTGACTTCAATAGGCTTTTGATTAGGTCTCCTCTGCGGTATGTAAGGGACACAAAGGATCTCTTCACCCATCACTGGAAGGCAACCAACCACCTCTGGGATGCAACAACCCTGCACAGCTGCTTGGCAAGGTCTAGTATTATAACCCAGAAAGACTGGGTGTTGTTTCTACTGCGCTCTTTTAGCAAACGCCTCCCAGGACATAAACCCAGAGTACACAGGGACGACACAGTGTACTCGGTTAAAGTACTAGTTAACATGCTGTCACTTTTTAAAGAGGGGGCCAGCCACCCAACCAGACTGGTTGGAAAAAGAGATTTGATAAACAGAGCTTGTTAGGCCCGGCACCTATTTCAGGCCCTCGGAAGCTTGTCCACCACAATGTTTATGACTGGGTAACAGAGACTTTAAAAAGCACTTTATTGACAAATCCACAGCAAAGTAATGAGGCTTTAAATCTGTCTCCAAAGAGAAAAGGGGGAGTCACGTCTTTTCATCTATTTTCTTCCCTTGGCAGAAAAAGTTAGACTATAAAGTCAAAATCACACATGCAGAACACTGACTCCAGAGTATGGGAGAGTGACAGCTACTGGATTTTCCAGCCCATATCTTCGCATCCTTAACAATAGCCTATTGTGATCCAGAGTGCCTTTTAAAATCGGAAAACACAAAAGGGGAGGAGAAGACAAGAGGCTGCTGTGCCAAACCCTGGCGCTGCAGACAAAACCCACAATTACTAGAGGAACCACACACACACACACACACACACACACACACCTTCAGCTCCAAAAAACTCAGGCCACTATCACCTGAGCTAAAGGAGATCCTGCTTAGCTTGTGGCAATTATAGCAAATCCCTTATCCTCTCTGTGGACTCTCACACAAAGCCAACGGTGTTGAGCTGAATGGGTAACGCAGCGACTCCTAGATTCTACTCCACACACACTGCCTCTGACCTCGGGCAAGTCACTCGCCTTTTGCCATGCATCAGTTCCCACTATGCAATATGGAGATGATACGCACCTAACTCGCAAGTCTGTTGAGAGGCAGCCAGACACGACTTGAAGCTCCTTAGATGAAAAATGCAAAAGGGGTAGCATTAAAATGAACGGCAGTATCACGGGAGAGACTGAAGGGGACGGAAATAATGCACTGATGAGATGAATCAATCCACGAACCGACTGAACCCAGGACCTCTGGATATAAAAGCATCAGCCTCTATTGCCTGAGCTACAGAACCCAGGTTCCAGAGCTCACCCACCGTTAAACCCACAAACCTCTATATGCCACTAGAGGGCGACAGAGAGCAGCACGACCTCCGCTTGAGTGACATGAGCAAAGCAGACCAGCCAACAGGACACAGGCAGCGCAGGAGTGTGTCAAAGACAGGATGAGCAAAAGTCTCCTTTGTGGCCTTACAAATCTCAAGGAACTTGGCCCAAATGAAATGGGCCTTAGAGGCGCCCTCCTTTACTGGAATCTAAGCACCGCACCCAAATCCCAGTGGGTCGAGGCTCCCAAGAGACCCAGATACTTTCTTTAATATTGACAGGTTCCTCGGTGGTGGCGCATCAGTGTAAATTTGAGTCCATATTCAAGTCGAACTTTAACTTTCTAAGGAGGAGGAAAACTGTTCAGGGGTTCAAACTTTATACTCAGCTGCATGCACTTAAGTACAGATGAGGAAAAAAGACTCTGGATATATACTGCCATCTGCTGGCTAAATCAAACACATGCAATGAGTTGACAGTCACATTTTCTCACAAATTTTAGAAATCCCAAGTTATCCAGTCCATTCCCATTTTGATTCACTAAGAAACTGCATTTGAATTGAGTCCATTGTATTTTGGTAAGAGAAACTTTAAATATGACACACACAAATAGCAAAACTCTCCTCCCCAGCAACCACAGGCCGTTGAGTGCCTGGGAAAGTCCACCATCCAGATCATTTTTGGATGGTGCAGAAAGACTGGAAAGGGAAGAAGACACCCAAGGTTCTTGCTAACATGCCCTGGGGAAAAATTCCTCCCTGATCCCAGATCTGGAAATCGGTTCATCTTAGTGAAAGTGAGCAAGAACCTCACTGTAAAAGCACTAAGCCCATATATACCCCTAAACTAGCGTTAATGTTTTTGTGAATTTCAGTAATGTGGATCCCATTATCTTTTTAAAACGTGACCTTAGAAATGCTCCTACTTCAAAAGGAAACAGATTGCAAGTGCAATATATTTTAAATTGACAGCAAAATCTCTGCTCCCAACTGGCTCTGATTAAGAGGTGCATCGAAAAATGAGCCCCAAATTGACACCGAAACACCACAGCATGTTTCATCCTAGGATCTCACAATATGTGACAAGAAAGGAACTCACGTCATACCACTGCTGGAAAGTTGCAAAAATTAACCCCATTTTACATCTGGGATGACTGAGGCATACAGAGTGTCAGCATCTTATCCAAGATTAAATAGCAAAAGCCAGGAATATTGTCTCGTTTCCCTGGTTCTCAGCCCTGCGCTTGAACCATGATATCACCCGTCATCCATCTCACACAGATCTGCCATTGGTATCTCACTTTTTTCCCCAGTATGTAATTCACATCAGAAATGTGACACTGGCACAATTTAAGCAGCATAAAAGGGTCAATCAACCCCACAGAAGTTTCTAGTTCAATGTTTTTCAAACTTTTGTACTGGTGACCCCTTTCACATAGCAAGCCACTGAGTGCGACCCCCCTTATATAAACTCTTTTTTATGTATTTGACACCATTATAAATGTGAGATGCAAAGCGGAGTTTGGGGTGGAGGATGACAGCTCATGACCCCCCCATGTAATAACCTCACAATCCCCTGAGGGGTCCCAAGTCAGTTTGAGAACCCCTGATCCAGTTATAGAGCACTGCCCTGGAAGTATAATTACCCAATCAGAATCAGTTCTGATGACATAATGCTTATGACCTAATAGCCACATTGGCGTTTGAGTAGATGGTGTTTCCAATCTGTTCCCTGCTTACTCGTGTAGTGGAATTGATCTTAATCAAGTAGCAGGGTTTTTTTTATAATTGCCCTCCTGGTCCTTAATTCTAATGACTTGAAACATAGTAATGAGCAACTATTGCTGCGAGGTCATTATTTAAAGACTAAAGACTGAGATGTGTTCGCCTTAAAAGGATACCCCCTTTCTGCCTAGATTCCCTGAGCAGATTCACAAGCCCTGGGGATGCAGGAGTTTAGTGTGTGATTCTTCTAATATATTACATTCAACATCTGCTGTGTTTAACCCCCGAAGTGGCTGCATTGCTGTAGTAGGGTGAAAAGATCCTAGCCCCACACAGACTATAAAGTACTTGAGGGTCCTTCGGAATCAAAGGTGCCATATAAGTGCAAGTTATGATCATTAACGACTTTTGTGACTGGAAAATGGGAATGACAGGCATCGTAATTAAGGAAATTGAATTATTTTATAAACTAGAATTTTACATTTGATCTCCAGATGCGATGCAGCTGAGCGCTAATTAGTCTGTCAGATCTTAGCAGGCCTCTTTTTTCCCCCCATCTGTGCTGTGCTGTGGTTCAAAAATGCATCTCTTTCGTCCTCAGCCAGGGAATCTCCCCAAATCAGCCAACACGTGGCCCTGTTGAAATTACTGGATAGTCTTTAACTGGCTCATGAAAGAATGTCTCTTACGAAAATCAGTGACCCACACACTAGTGTCTAATAATTAAAGGGGAACCGTCTGGATTTCATTCTTTTTCCTTGCTGTGCACAAGACTCTGATCAGCTGCAGAATTTCATGCTTAGAACCCATGAACTCTGCAGCTGGTAGTGGAGATGCAACTATAGTGCATTAGGTCACTGACCCCAGGTGCTAGTCAGAGATGGGGTGTCAAAGGGAGAGGACAAGGGATATGCTGATGCCTTTCCAACATGCACCATCTTTTGTGAGGAGATCCCCCACCTCCGCCTCTCCTTTAATCCATTTGATCCCAGGGGAGAACACATTGGACTGGTTCAAGAACCCAGAACCGTGTCAGAGGTAAACAATCCCACCCCCATTCTCCCCGTGACGTTGCCCCTGGGCGCAGCGGCCACAGTTCATGCGCCCTATTTATTTTCCAGGCAAGCAGCAGACTTTAGAAAATGTGATTTGTGTGCAGTAATCCAATCTCCACTCTGGGATCGCACATCTGGAACATCTGGAACGTATGCAGCACATTAGGGGTATTGGCAACGGCACCGATGGAGCTGGATGTGCCCACAAGAACAGCCGAGTCACTCACTCACACACACACACACAAGTTCCCTCATGCCAGGCTGCATGGGTGTCCCTCAAACACAACTTCTCTCCTACATCAGTCCAACTATGTGCTCCAGTAAGAGACCAAAAAAACAACAAGAGCTGCTAACAAAATGGTCAGCATAGAATTATTCAGCTACTCAGACACCGGTGAAACCTGGCCTGCCCGCTGGGCCGTGAGAAGCGGTGCTTTTTTAAATACAAGTAGATGGTGCAACCTCCCTAACCAAACCCTGGTTATATT
Source organism: Chelonoidis abingdonii (assembly GCF_003597395.2). Lineage (NCBI taxonomy): Eukaryota > Metazoa > Chordata > Testudines > Testudinidae > Chelonoidis > Chelonoidis abingdonii. The sequence goes on from NC_133793.1 coordinate 9,020,774, forward strand.
CCCCAAGGCTTTACTGCACCCTGGCGTCCCCACATCCAGCCACCACCAGGGAAGGGGTGGAGAGAGGCTGCAGGCTGGCTGCCCCTGATTAATGAAAGTTTCAAGTCTCCCCTGGAGACTTTTGGATAACGAGGATTCTGCTGCAGAATCTCCTCTGCAACAGAAGGTGAGTTCTGAAGTTCTGCACAAGGCCGCACTTCCTATTATTATGCATCACAATTAAAAGATGTGATCAACTGGATTAACAACAGCCCATCCGAACACTGGGTAAAACGCCAACAAGCCCCAAAATAGCTATTCAGAGTAAATGCTGGGTTAAAAAGAAATGTAGGTCACCAAAAATATAAATTGGTCTGGATGAATGGTCAACTTAGCAGCTTTGGGCATGCTTTTTAAATTCCTCTCACCTAGGCCCTCTCCCTTAGCTACTTTCATTATAATCAGGAGCTTATCCCTAGGAAATATTAAAGTGGCTATTTGTTGCAGGTGAGAGCTGTGATTACTCAATCTGGACAGTATGAGAGTGTTGGTGTCATTAAGCATAACCCTAAGTAACGTGGAAAAGTGGAAGGCAATAAGGATATAAAGTCTCCCTGTTTAGGCCTCAGATGAGCAAAAGTCCTTCCATGTTTGAACTCTAATCGACCTAAAAGGCTGGCTGATGGGAAAGGCCAGGAGTAACAGCCGTTATCAGTTGTAACAGTTCTAATTGGTCTAAAGCAGAAATAATGAGGCCTGTGCACCTTTAGCAGAAGGACAAGATAACTTGCAGAAGGAAAACTTACTAACGAGCTGCCGCGGCCAAGTTTACTTAATGCACCTGCGCTTACGTAACTGCTACAGGGGGAAAAAGGAGAAGAGGGAGGGGGAAGACGAAGTGTGTGAGAAAAGAATGCTGCAGCCGGACAGAAGAGGGAGGGGAAACGGGGGCTTGCTAGTCAGCGAGAAAAGTTCTCATGGATATAAAGGAACAGACTGCTTGTTTTAGCTGGGCTAGGTCTGAGGCGTACTAAGTCTCCCAGCCCCGCTTTGAGATCTCAGATAAACTTTGCTTGCTTCTCCCCTTGGTGTGTTTATTGGCGCTAAAGCACTCTGGGCACGAATCACTGTTGTTTGCCTTGGGCACCTCTGGTGTCTGCAACAAGAGGGGTAGCCGTGTTAGTCTGGATCTGTAAAAGCAGCAAAGAATCCTGTGGCACCTTATAGACTAACAGACGTTTTGGAGCAATCTGGACAGTCGTTCCTGGGTCTTGATTTGAAATTACGCCAAGAGCTATGAAACAATGTAAATCCATGGTTCTCAAGCTTTCCAGATAACTGTACCCCTTTCAGGAGTCTGATTTGTCTTCTGTACTCCCAAGTTTCACCTCACTTAAAAACTACGTGCTTACAAAATCAGGCATAAAACTACACAAGAGTCACAGCACATTATTACCGAACAATTGCTGTCTTTCTCATTTTTACCATATTATCATAAAATAATTAAATTGGAATATAAATATTGTACTTACATTTCAGCGTATAGTGTATAGAGCAGTATAAAGAAGTCATTGTCTGTATGCAGTTTTAGCTTGTACTGACTTTGCTAGTGATCTTTATGTAGCCTGCTATAAAACTAGGCAAATCTCTCAATGAGTTGATGTACCCCCTGGAAGACCTGTGTGTAACCCCAGGGGTACGTGTACCCCCAGTTGAGAACCGCTGATGAAAATAACATCATGTTCCCATACTTTCAGTATTTACAAGGTTGTGAAAGATGGATACAAGGCAGCTCTAGCTAGATGCTTAACCACAGTTGAGGAGTTGACCCTGGAGCAAGCTCAAACGAAAGATTTCTCCAATATGTACAATTGTGACTGAAAAAGATCTGATAAGAAAACAACCCAGATTAAAAGATGGGGGAAGGATTTGGACAAATGAATTGAACTGGATGAGTGGGTCTCTATACAGGAAAGGGACTATACATCTATTTGTGTAGATCAAAGACTTTTTTTTTTTTATAAATTACTGGATAGATGGCTTTTGACTCCAGTTAAGATCCATCGTATTTTTGCTACTAAGGAGATGCTCTGCTGGTGGAGTTGAAGGGAAGAGGGAACATACTTGCACATGTGGTGGCTGACTCTAGGAAATAGATGGTTTTGAGAGGAAATTATTTAAGACATTCATTTGAGGACAAAATGCCAGCTTCCTGGAGATCCCCCTGACCTGTTGATTTAATGCTTCAGTAAATGATCTACATTTTAAACAGAGCAACAAATTAATTTACTTTGTATTGTCATTGCACATTATTGAAAATATGACAGTGACTACTCTGGAATTGTGGTACAGTAAAATATGGACTGTCCTTGAAATGGAGAAAGCTTTCACACCAAGTATGTACACAAGAACTGTGACAAAAAGAGGAGAGGTATTTAGAAAAGTGGTCACCCTTTGCAGCATGCTCAGAGGAGAGGGGGCTTCCCAGCCAGCAAGCCAGACAGTGACATACCATGTGGCATACATTTCTAGCTCCCTATAAGCGAAGAGTTTGCATCCAAACATCCAGAATCCCTATGTTGTATGCGCAGTTTTCTGTTAAGGACTGGCCACTGTGGATGTGTTACACTGCCCACTATTGGACAGACTCAGAACTGCTCCGCTTAGCCTGCAAAGGGAGATTCACCACTGAGGTATTGTGAGGCTTAATTAATGTGTATATAATTAGGGTATTTCTTCACTGCAAAGTTAACCTGGACTCTTACCCACACCTGCTCCTGTCCACACACAAAAATCTTTAACCTCAGTTGGAAGTTGTCTAAACCTAGGCTAGCTTACTCAGCTGGGCATCTGGGTTAGAACTCAGAGTCTGCTTTAACTTGGGCTGGGACTTACCCCCTTTGCAGTGAGGTCTCAGACTAAACCTCCAGGGCTGATAGACCTCCAATACCTTTCCACAATTCCCACTCCCCCAAAGGCCAGTGAGGTTTCCCACAACTGACTGAGAAGGAATCCTAGAGCCTCTCAGCCCAAAGAACCATGGGATATACTCCCCGACACGCACAGGTGCCCATGTACACTCTGCAGTGAAAACATACCCTCTGTTTCACAAATTAACTGGCACTTTTAATCAAAGGATCACAAAGCACTAGACAAACATGAAGTAAGTTAGCTTCACCATATCCATAAGGGGGCAGACAGCATTGTCCTGGTTTGAACAGAAATAGGCCAAACTTGACCAATGCCCCTGGATGCTGAGAATGTTCAGATCCATCTAAACTTCTCTTCTCGGGCTGGTCTCTATAACAGGCTAAACTGGACCCACATATGGGAACACTTCCCCTGGCACTGTGGAGCTGTTCAGACCCATTGAGGACAATGAAGCAATAACAATTTACGCTAGCTGAACAGCTACCCCGAATCTAGCTGTGCATGCCTAATAAGCCTATCACCATAGGATCTACAGCACATAGGCACCAACACTAAATTAAGCAGACTAATATTTCTATCTAATAAGGCCGAGCCTCTCCACCCAGCCCTTGTTTTATGCTACTCACCTCCATGAGAATGATTCTTAGTGGTCATCTTCCAGGAGCCATGTGGCTCTCTGAATGCAGCATGACCAAAGCAATCATCTCAAACAGGAATCACCTGTAGCAAATCCCTCATTTTCTCTCTCTCAGGCCTACCTTGTGCTGTAATCACTTACTTTCCAAGGGGGCTTTGGGGCTTGTTCCAGGAAGAGCTGCAGCTGCTGTAGTGGTTTTCTGGCACCATATAGGGCTCGTGTGATATACTGCAAGGGAGAGCTCATGGCACAGCTCATTTAACAGGATTTGTGAAGGGAGTAGTGGGCTGGGACTAACTTGATGTGTGGCCTTGGGCTGGGCACTTAGGGTCTGGTGTTCAAAAGTATTCAGGTGCCGAGCTGGATTTTCAAATCCACCTAAGGAGGGTAGATAGCTAATTCCTATTGGAACCCATGAGATTTAGGTGCTTAAACATTTTTGTAAATCCCACTAGGTATCACTCTGCATCTTTCAGTGCCTAAATACCTTTGAAAAACTGGCCTTTCACCTATCTGTACCTGGACTTTCCCCACCTGTAAAATGGAGATAAATGCTATTGCTTGCTGCCCACACCAGCAAATGCAGTAAGGGTTTAATGGAGTGGTTGTAAAGCACTGTACCTAAGCCAAGTAGTATTGAAATATATTTTTAAACCTTCCCTGCTGTGACTGGAGCAATAACTACACCAACAGAGGTGAGTTATTAAAACTCAGTTATTCTCCTAAGAGCTTAGCTGAGCTGTACACGATGGAGAGAAAAGCCTTTGCTATCACACAACTTGGAACAAACTCCCAGTGACTGATCACTCCCCAAGGAGAGGGGGCTTTTTTAGATAGCTTTCTGTGTTGCCTTGGGGAATTTTTAAATGGAAACTTATTTCCTTGCTAAGCGGTTCCCTCCTTTGGTTGGGTAATACTCGTTTGTTTTTGTAGGGTTACTCCTGACCGCTGGACTGTGCATGTTGGGATTTTGTAAAGTTCTTTGTGAGCTGCATGCACTCATTGACTGGCGGTGAGACTTCTTAGTACGCTGGCCAGTGCATGCTGATTTATCGTATTGCTGTTTGCGGGTGCTCGAGTTGGCATGCTGGTTTGTTAAAGAGTTGCCTAAGATGCTGACCATGAATGTTCATCTAAGGGTAAAGGGTAGCTAGGTATTAATTGGCTCTGCTGGTTTGAAGCCTGTATCTGCTGAGCAGATCATGGGTATGGATCCTCCTGATACAGCACTGAGTTGTTGCTAGTCCTTAGGAAGGTTGAGCTGTTTGGATGAGCCATCTGATTTTGAAAAGCTTTTTGCACAGGTTTCTTTGGGGCAGAACCGCTCCCTAGAGGAGTTAACACATCTCTTTGGGGCTGTATTTTCAGAATTAAAATATTGCCAGCACCTGGAGACTAACAAAAAGCAAACACTTTCAGAATAGCAGAGGTCAGGCCATTGTATAAAAATTAGCATTAAAGGCTGCCCTGAGTTTTTGTCACTTTCTCCCACCAGGGACTTGGAAGATGGCTCTTGCCTCTAACCACCACTAGAGGGGCCTAAAACAGCTGTTAAATAGTAATTCTGTACAATTCTGTTGAAACCAGTGGGAAATTGAAGGATTTCTCTTTGCTTCCCGGGACCCAACTTTGACATCTTTCTACTGCTATGACCCATCTTCTCCCTCCTAGGGTGACCAGATGTCCTAATTTTATGGGGATAGTCCTAATATTTGGGGCTTTTTCTTATATAGGCTCCTATTACCCCCAACCCACTGTCCCGATTTTTCACACTTGCTGTCTGGTCACCTTGCTCCCTCCTTCAACCTGCACCTTGGCGTTAGAGTCCATTTCTCCCCTCCCTGATAAAGCTGATCTACAGATTGCAATAAGAACTACTGTGCACAGTAGTATATAGCTCCTTTGTAAGAACTGAGTATTGTTCCAGATAATCTGGAACAATTACTATGAATATTACGGTATTTTTTCACATGGGCCATTTCTCTCTTTAGGTTCTTATAACTGTGCTGATCACTATCATATCTAAACTACCATTCTCTCCTCCCTAACTTTGTGCTGGTTATTCTCTGTTTTCTATAAACCTGCACAGTTCTCTAAGTTATTGACTACTTATCATAAAGGGTCTTGCATTTACGGGCCAGAGTCTCCGCTGCTATAAATCAAGGAAGCTACATTGATCTCCACCAGTTGAGGACCTTGCCCTATGTATTTAACAGATGTTTACATTTTAGATGAGTTGCAAGCCAAAACAAGCCAGAGTAACTATATCGGGTGTTGTTTAGGTTTACAGCCAGGATGGGTTAGGCAGTGTTTGTAATAGGATACAGAGGCTTTCACTGGAGCTGCCGGTACTAAAGTAGGTACTATGTGGTGGCTATTCTGTGGGTCTAATGAGTTGATGGGCTTCAGCCTAGTCTCAGGCAGACAGGTGTCTATGCCACAGAATCCACCTCTGCTACTGGCATTGATTAGTGCCCTTGTGAGCACTCTTAGGGGAAAGGCCAATGAGGGAATGCACTACGAAGACTGAAAACAAGCTCTTACCTTTAGATATGATACCTCTATAGTTGGGCTAAGGCACAACGGCAGGACAGTGCAAACTTGCATTACCGCTGTATCTGATCTATAGGTAAACAGAGGATTGCGTTCTCCAAGACTTTCAGCCAGCACCATTCAGGAGCATTAAAATTCACATGGGAAAAAACGTTTAATAATAGTTTTCAGTCTCTAGCAAAATCCTTAAGTTGGAAAACCAACACCACTGATTTTTCCATAATATCACCCACATCTGCATGCTCATCAACCTGAATAAACATGTCATTTCCAGAAACTGGCTCTTGATTCTCCCTCTCTAAATGCATGAGGTTCCAGAGGCATGCAGAGAATTCATCCCATGCAACCAGTCTGCTCAACTGTCCCCTGTGGGCAAGTCTATACTTGTAATACATCAATTAGTCACTAATACCTGGTAGAGTACTATCAAGGGGAGGCTTGCTGATGGATTCCCTCACAGCCTTAAAAGCTACAGGACTTAAAGTCTCTTCAGAATATCAGGCAGGCAGTTATAAGGATGGATGCTTTCCTGGTACTATTGGAAATGACATTTTTATGGTTCAAAGTGGAATTCAATTCTATTTTAATGGTACTTTTTCATTAGGTCACTTAGGTTGTTTCAAGTCATTTGTCTTGGATAAAGCTTGCACAGAAGAGAAGGCTGGTCATCTTGTTTGTTTGTAAAGTGTTACCCAACTGCGAACGTGCTGCGTATTCAAATCAGACTGTCTGATGGGTGTCTGCAGCGCTACATCAGATTTGCCATCTCCGACAGGAACCTGCCTGCAAGAAGAAACCCACTGATGAAATGCGAAAGTCACTGCTCCCCAAGAAGGAAGCAGGACCTCACGTGTGATGTGTCTGGGCAGCTGATTGCATCGGTTGGGAGCAAGACTCCATCTCTAATGGGCTGGAACAGGAATTGCCAAGTTCTGGCCCTGGATCTCCCATTCCCTTGCTGTGCGACCTTGGACAAGTCTCCCAGGCCCAAACTTCCAAGCGCAGCCTGCGGTTCTGACGGCCGCCGTTGAGGTGCGCCCAGCTGCACAGGGTGCCATGGGATTGGATGGTGGCGCGTTTCCCCCGTACATGTGGGGGGCTCACCCTGGTTGGTTTGGGAGTGCCAGGGTCACCCCCTCCAACAGGGGACAGCTCTTCCAGCCATTATGAACACCATGGGAGGGAGTCTCCCGCCCCGCCTGTCCCTAGGTTCTTTCCTGCTCTGCCTCCTCCCTTTCCATCATCTCCTCCCCTCCCATCCCTGGCTTCAGCCCCTGCCCGCCTAGCCCCTGCCCTGCCCTGCCCTTAATCCCTCCTGGCTGCAGAGGGCGCTCTGAGTGCAGACAGAGGGCTCTAGCATTGCACGCAGCCCTCGGGCGGGGCAAACGTCACTTCCTCCGTGGGTCATGCGTGAGCCGGAAGTGACTTGAGAAAGCCGGAAGTTAAGCGGGGGCTTCCTGCTTGTGTTGCCTACGTTAGGGGGGATGGCGGCGGAGGGGGATGGAGCCCCGCGCGGAGGGGTGAGGCGCCTGACATCGCTTCTAGGGGCTAGAGAACGAGAAGGCCGCCGTAGGGGATAGAGGGTCGGGCAGGGCAGGGCAGACGGGGGCGTGGTCTGGAGAGGGATGGAGGCTGTTGTGGGTCGGGGCTGTATTGGGGGAATGAGTGGGCTGGTGAGGGGGAAGGGTAGGTGTGGCACCGTCTCTAATACCCTGGTTCAAAACATTGTGGTCTCGAGCCCTGGATGCAAACCTCCCTCTTTTAAATCAAATCAAATAACTCACGTTTGTTGTTCTAGGCCTCTTCTGCCAGCTCCGACGAAGAATCTGTGCCCACCGCTGCTGAGGAGTTGGCTGCCCAGAAGAGGGAGGAGAGGTTGAGGAAGTTCAGAGAGCTCCATATGAAAAGGGTAATGTAGCCTGTGCTGCCAAATGGCCAGGACGGTAGGCCAGTTATGCTCATAGCCAGGTTTTGTTTGCAGTTTGGGGTAACTGAGCCACAGACTTCTTTTTGCAGCAATTATTTGAAGAAGGTATCTTTACAACCAAAAAAGGTAACAGGTCCTTAAAGTTCTAAATTATAAGGTAGGGGAGAGGAGGGGGAATCCTAATCATCCCCATGCAAAATTCCACAAACCAAAATACGTTCTATCATTTAATTCCTTTGAATTGTCATCTGGAAAATCATATACTGAGGGAGACAATAAGGGTTTTCTCAGGGTAGACAAAAATGCTTTTCTCAGAGGACCTAAGACAGTTTTACAAAATGTTCTAAATGTTCCTTTTCTGTGTTCCAAGAAGGTCAATGGGACACTTATCTTGTCCTTTTCTGTTAACAAAATTCACTGGGGTCGGGGGAGATAAAAGTAATTTCAAACTCTTCTAAAATGACTGCTTTAATTTAAATATCAGTGGGTGGAAATCACAATGTTTAGATTAATCTCGTACCAGCCTTTTGGCTAAAATCATGTGCAGTAGACCCCCACAACGAGCTGGTACTGAGAGCGTGCAGAGTCAGTCGACACTACACCCGGCTCATGAGACAGCTCATGGTGTCCGACGCCATCAGGTGGTCCAGAGACATATACATAATTGAGACCGCCGGCCAGGGAAATAACCCACTTCCATCCCTGACAAACCAACGGACGCACCCCACCTATGTACTTATGCGCTACACCACTACTGACTTGGACTCTAAATACATTCCATGGGTGGTATACCCAAGCCCACTTATCCACTGATGTTTTAAAAACTCCCGCACCCCAATCCAGCTCTATGATGGTTACGTGTCATTTATGTTTCTCGTGAACCTTGTAACCGATACTTGTAATCCCTCATAACCCATGCCTGACCCCAGTGTACAGTACCTTCCCTTTTACCTTGTGTAAATTTGACTTTAAACATTAACTTTAATAACTGATGCATTTTAAGTGGGGGGGGGGAATATGAGAACCTGCCGCTGCAAGTGGTTGGAGTAAATTATTTAATAGGCTTCTTCTGCTTTCTGACTTTTATGATTGTATATTGCCATTTTGTGTGAATTCAGTGACAAACTTTTACTCCTAGAATGAAGCTCGCAAGCTAAATCACCAGGAAGTTGTGGAAGAAGATAAAAGACTTAAGTTGCCTGCAAACTGGGAAGCAAAAAAGGCTCGACTGGAATGGGAACTGAAGGTTGAGGAAAAGAAGAAGGTATAACACATGTAAATGTTGATTGCAACCGTAACCTTCCATTCTAGGACACTATCCTGCAAAGATTTTAACACTATGTGCTGTGAATAGTTGCAGTAGTGCATTCCATTAAGCATGTGCATAAGTCTCTTCAGGATCAGTTTAGTATCCCTGGGTAGAGACTGTATTTTCTTGGATGTGTATAGCTATATATATTAAAAAAAAAAAAAAAATCATCCACCATCAGACTGGGATCCTTGGTGAGATTGTCTGTCTGGTATTATCAAATTTACAGTGGAAATAAAATTAGGAAAATATCTCTAATCTACTTATCTTGTCTACTGACTGCTTTTGTGTTATGTTTTAAAAACTTAAGAATTGCTTGTATTTATATTAGGAATGTGCTGCTAAAGGAGAAGATTACGAGCGGGTGAAGTTATTAGAAATCAGTGCTGAGGATGCAGAAAGATGGGAAAGGAAAAAGAAGAGAAAAAATCCAGACCTAGGATTTTCAGGTAAGCAGCTTATTTATTTTTCAGGGCTTGGCTAGGGAAATACAAATATTTAATCTTTTTAAATATGTTTTCACTAAAACTTGAGCCACACAGAAATGGTCTTCTGTTAATTGCAATCCATTTTATTCTAAAGATTATGCAGCTGCTCAGTTGCGCCAGTATCAGAGGTTAACCAAACAGATCAAACCAGACATGGAAAAATATGAAAAGCTAAGAGAAGAAAAGTAAGTTTCTCTTTTTGGCAGACCCATGTATTTTCATATTTACAGGCAATGTTCATCAAAACAACTTATAATGACTAGTTTCTAAAAAGGCTGAAAATTCTTTTCAGTTCATGTAATTCAAACATTTCATCTTGTCTGTTCTTTTATGTGCACTGCAATCCAAATGGCCTTCTGTCATGGTCCCATAATAGTTATATCCTGGATGATACTGTAGATGTGTAACTTGTAATATGCTAGTTCATGTTCTCTATCATGTCCCTGTTCTATTTTGATAAAACAGTTGTTAGGTACAAAAAATTAGTAATTTGACAAAGTTTGATTTTTAATGTTTACCTCTTTCTCATTCAGCGGGGAAGAATTGTATCCAACAGCAAACAGTCTTCTTCATGGAACTCATGTACCATGTAAAGAAGGGATTGATAGAATGGTAACAGATCTTGAAAAACAGTAAGTAATAAGATAGTCCTAATTACTTGAAACCATTGCATTCATAAAATGCGGTGCTTTTGCTATTTTGTTTGCTGTAGTATGAGCATAACTTGTGGTGTCTGGTAGCTTCTGCATAAAGACATGTATTTAAGTATACAGTCAGTATAGCCTGCCCTATTTATGAATCTGTACACTAGTCTCTGTACAGGATTTTAATACAATTCTGTACACATTGGAAGAACATGTTGCTGCACAATAGATGCCTATGCATATTTTATTTTACATGTTGATTTTCATTGGATACATCAGAAAGTATTTTGAAGCAAAATCCTGGCACCAATCAGTAGCCAGTTAGAAAAGATCAATGATGTCCAACAATTGTAGTTTATAAGACAAAGGATAATGGAATGCCTTGGTATATTTATCCTAATATGTATATTTGTTCAATCAAAGTTAGTGTTCATGATGACTATAATAGGGCATGGTTACTAGACATCAGATTCCAATAAAATGTAATGAAAATGTGTTTTCTCATCATGATGGGAAATAGCACTGTTTTTTGTTCCCATTAACTTTTCTCCTGTCATCTCTTAATCATAGAAAAAAGCAGCATCCCCACTTATTTCCTTTAAAACTACAGAAACTTTAATATTCTCTGACCAAGTACCTAAGATTGACTGAAGTACTCTCCTCTTCATTTCACTTTAAGAACCGCAATTTAAGCTTTAAATTTTTTCTGAGTACTTATGCTTAGATTTCACATTTTGCGTGGGTATATAGCTTTGCAAGTGTAAAAATTCAAGTACATTCATGGCCCAATTCTGTTAGGTGCTGAGTGCCCTCAGTAATAGGAGTTGAGGGTGTTCAGCATCCTGCAAGATTAGACCCCAAAGGGGAAAAATTACATGTACGGGCATAAGCAACATCAAACCCCCATTCTATTAACCTGCAGTTTCCAGTGGGAACAAAACAGGCAATCAATGCAAATACCAATCATTTTCATCACTGAGAAAATAAAACTAAGTGGAAATTACATACACCACTGGATGTAATAGTGATGGCTTTTACTGCAGATATAGGAATATTCATTCTAATAACTAGTTTTCTGTACAGCAGGGGTCTGAAAATATTAATGTAATTCTCTTACAGAATTGAAAAACGTGAAAAATACAGTCGGCGACGTGCTTATAATGATGATGCGGATATTGATTACATCAATGAGAGAAATGCCAAATTTAATAAGAAGGCAGAAAGGTTCTATGGGAAATATACAGCAGAAATTAAACAGAACTTGGAGAGAGGAACAGCTGTCTAATCTTTCACATCTCAAGAGGCGCAACTCTACAAAGAAATTGTTCAGAATAAACTAGGCATGTTTTGCAGAAAGGCCTAAAAACTGTATCAACATGCTAATTGTGTAAATATAAACTTTGCCATAGACTTTTAATATTAAATGAAACTTATGAAAGCTTTTTCTAAATCCAATGTGTATTGCACAAATGCTTCAATGACAGTGGGTATTATAGCTGTACGTAGATTGCCCTTCTAATGGTGGCTAGTTTTTGTAAATTTATAGTAAACCTCAAAAGGATTGTTACTCAGATCATACCCTGCAGTTAAATAAATGTAGTTTTTGTTTGATTCAGATTCTGTAAAGTAGTTGACTATTAAAAACAAGTGAACACAACGACATGCCTGACTTTTTTGTTTTGTTTCTTCCACACTAGTAGTAAATATGTGGAAGTTTATTAGGGGAGGGGGGGGGGGGGGAAGAGCAGGAAGAGAAGTTGGTAAGAGTGTAAAAAAAATATATATATATCCTTATTGTGGAGCAAATACGTAACCTTGAATTTTGATAGTCTAACAGTTGCATTAAGATTGAGATATTCCCAGTTTTCCTGTGAGAGACAGGGCAAGTCTAACTTTGCACTTTTCCCTAGCTTTATAAGAGCAAAGCTAATTACAATTGTATCTTCTCACCTACTATACTATAATTAAAATGTGGCAGCATGTGCTGTCTATATAGAAAGCTCTTCAGGCTGCCAAAGCAGCAAGATTTCACATCCTTATGGGGGAAGTGGCTGTCTCTTTTGACTTGTTGGCTCAACAGAAGCAGAACTTGGAAAGAATTTGATAAGGGGAGGGTAGCTCTAGAGGTAAGACTGTGTACTCTGCAACAAGATACTGGAAATCTGCTACTTGCCAGAGTGGTTGTTTCAGACAAAACTATTTTAAGTTTGTATTATATAATAGCAATTGTACTGTAATGTTTCAAATATGCTGCAGGTTTGACCTGTCTGAGGTTGCCTAAACTGAGATGTTGATTTACACTCAAATTACCTTTTGGATACTGTTCTTGCAAACATGAAGGGGCAAAGTTTGGGGAATGTAGGTCCGTGGTGTGGGAAATATCAGGGTCCAATTCACCTCTAGGCCTGAGGGAACCTAAACTCTAACCTTAGTCATATGGAACAGAGGGCTTGAGAAAATACCCACATTGATTGGCAAAAGGTTGGGGGCTGGTTGAGCCCTTATGGTTGCTCTGTACTTCTACTATCAGACCCTTTCTGTGCAGTTATATCCCAGAAAGATCTTTTGCTTGCAAAGCTTGTTTTGCATAGGGAACCGATCTAAGTTATGGAGCAAAAATAACTTTCTAGGCTAGACAAGGCCTGTGTGTGCCTGGATCATTTTCAGCAGCTACATTCCTCAGTGGATGCTTCTAAGGCAGAGCATCAGGTGCAGTTTATAGCTCTAGCTGCAATCACATGAGACTTCCTCCCCCACCCCCCAAAAAAGAGGGGAGGTAAGTCTAACTACAGTAACCCCTTATGAGGAACTGGACTGTTTCCAAATGCTGCCTCATTTATTATAAACATACTACACAACAGCCAGGGAGGAATCCACCCACTTTTTCTTCTTTGCTTTTCACCATTCTATTGTAGTTGGCAAAAGCTGATTACCAATAAATTCCCACAAGAGGGGGAAAAAACCCTTAAACTTTGAGGGTGCTAGGTGAAAACATATCTGCAGGAGCATCTGTTCAAGTGTTGCTCTTAAGAGGGTTTTTTCGGCACATCTACACAATGCTGTAATAGTTTCTCTGGAGTTTGGACCTTGACCAAAAAACCAGACTACTTCTGCCTAAGGGGTGTGAATAGCAGCGCTCCCTGAACTATTGCACTAACCCACTACCCCCCGCGCTCTCACACATACAGGAGGTATGAATTTAAAGGTCACTAAGTTCACATCTTTAGTACTCACAGGAGTTACAGTTCAGCACTTTAGTAAGTACTGCTATTCATACAACCTTTAGGTTGCACTGCACTGCTCACTAGTACTATGCTAAAATCCCCCCGTGGACACTCAAGACATGAACTTATGGGGACCTTTAAGTTGCCCCTGTGCAAACAATAGACATGTTTACACTGCAGTACTTTAGCAGTGCTCCCCATTCACACCCCTTTAGGCCACAGCAGCACTGGCTAAGCATTTTTTTAAAATGAATTATAAGTTCTGCCTTCACAGCAGTAGGTAGGCTGAACACCAAGTTAACTTGGTTTTTGCTCTTCACCTTACTACTTTAGCTTGTTTTAAAAATTGACTGGAGGCCAAAATTACCTAGTCCAACCTCCTAGAAATATTATTGCCTGTATTAAGTTGCACAACTTGAAAGCAATGACTGATTTTGCCATTGTTCTTACATTCTGAATTTTCTATTTCTGTGGCTTCCACAGGTGAGAGGTCCAGTAAAGCTGCTCCTCCCCACAATGTATGCAGAAGTTAAGCATTCTTTCCTCTGGCTATTCACTGTAGAATGTGAGTGACAGCATCCTGTTTTGTTCCATACTGAACTGGTATTTTTTGTTGAAGACATTTCTTCCCCAACCAAGACAACAGTACTGGGATATTTCTCCTTGTATAACACTTGTCTTTCCATAGACTGAGCACTAGTCAGCCAAGGGAAATGCAACTAAGACTACAACTTGTTTGCACTGCCTAGATAAAGCAACAGCTACTACTACTTTGGGAAAGTACATTTAAAAAACAAACTTTTCCACACCAAAATATTCAATACAAGTTTTATTGTGCAAACCCTTTACATGAATTCAAGTTTAGTCAGTCCCCTCTTATCCTCCCCCCCGCCCGCCCCCGGCCTGGGGCTTGGGCTTCCCTCCGCATAAGCCCCTAGGAAAGTTATTACTTGATATCACACTTTATACATCAATGCTTCAAATGTCAAGCTGGCACATGTAGATCAACTGGTATAGGATCAGGACTGAAAACAAATTAAGATAATGTAAACTTCCTCACTTCAATATATCCTTACTGCTTTGAAGTTCCAGGGGATCTGAGTAAATTTTATGATTACCATTTTAGATCTGAGTAGTGGTGATTTAGTCAAGGGTTGTTTTAAAGACTTATCACCAACAAGAAGAACTGTGATTAAGTTTTAAGTGTCAATTTTAGAAGTCCAAATAGAAAGCAACATATAGTGGGACTGATTCCTTAAGATTAAACATTCAGGACTGGGCCATAACTGAGTAAGGATTCCTGCATGGCAATCATACAATTGTAACACAAACATCTGCAGAGAGATTTAAGAAAATATTCCAGAGAATCACTCAGAGCAGGATATGCATTTAACATTTTCAACTTGAAATCAAGTTGCTCCAACATCTGAAGTCTATTGAGAGCATCTGATTATTTCCTATTTGCTCTTTAGTACTTCACCATTCACTCAAAGCTAATTGCATAATGCCAATTTATACCTACAGAGCTCAGACTAGAAACAAAGAGGGCAACTTCACAGTTCAACTGAATTATATAGGGCCTTAAAGAACAAAACAGAGGTTTTACTTAAACAATGCATTACAATTGTTCAGAACAGCGGCTGCTAAAGTAACATTGAGAAGTTACCCACCTGTAATTTCTACTCCATTCTAGCGATACAAAAAAGTATTTACAAATATATACCTAAGATTCCCACCTGTAGTTTCTGGGCCATTGTGCTGTGTTTTCAGATCTGGAAAAAAAAATCTAACATATCAAAATCAACATCTTTAAATACTTATTAACAAAAATATTCAACCAGATAAGAGGATTTCAGACCTCATTTCTGGAAAGAATGCATAATGCCAGTAGTTCACAGGACAGTGAGTGAAAGGTGCTAGCGTGCTCGGAAGGGTGCACTTTTAGGTGAAAAGTTAAACAAGCTGTTTTCCTCCTTCATTGGAACCCATTGCCCATAGGGATTTCTCTTTGTATCTTCTTTAACCAAGGATATGGCTGTCTCTTTAACAGAGAGACTCCCTGGTTTCTGGAGTACTGGCTTTGCCATTGTGTTCTGGGGGAAAAAAAGAGTTACGTTTTAGAATATACTTTAAGAGTGAAATATGAAGTGTCCACAATTGTTACATACAGCTTTCCAAGACTATCTGTAGTTTCTGAAAACCAGTTTTTTAGGATGAATCCAAGAATACTGAAATCAATACACACAGGCAGAGGAAAAAAACCTTCACTGAAGCTTGCACTTGTAACTTTAAGTTGCCATAACAGGGCTTTGTATTAATGAAGATGAGAATGATGCTTGCTATATAATCCAGATTTAATGAAGCCTAACTTGCTTTTCACTAACTTCTGGTTACTCGAATGACCAGTTGTACAAGTTGGAAGGTCCACAACATTACAGCTTACAAATTTATTGCTTCCTTCTAAATGCTTTTGCCTCCAGAGAGCCTAAACTCAGGGTATGTCTACACTACCTGCCAGATCAGTGGGCAGTGATCTATCTATCGGTGCCTGATTTATCACATCTCATGTATATGTGATAGAGCAATCCCCGATAGCCATCGACTCCTGTACTCCACCGTGGCGAGATGCAGAAGCGGAGTCGATAGGGGAGCAGCAGCAGTTGACCACGTGCCATGAGGATGCAAGGCAAGTCAACCTGATATACAGCTTCAGCTATGAAAATAGCATAGCTGAAGCTGTATATATCTTAGGTTGATCCCACTCCCTAGTGTAGACCAGGCCTCAGTAATTATATCCCTACACTCCACATTTCTCTTGAATTACTTAACTATATTATACATGGAAGGCTACTAAAGAGGGTAGTAAACTGAACTCAACTGACTTCCAAGGTTAGGTAGAACATACTATATAGGAAATATTGATTTCCAACTTATTCTTTCACCTATCTTAGAGATATGCACTTACATTAGAGCTGAAAGATAAGCTTTTCATTGCAGGAGCTCTCTCAGTTCCACTTTTGGTTAAGTCTTCTGTTAGTCTTCTGGATTGCTAAAGGAGAAGGCACACAGTTTAAACAGGGTCACATTCTATGCGAATTAAGGAAACTCACTAGAGTATGAATATTCTAGTATAAGTTTTGTCTCAACTATTTAGATCAATGGCTTTAAACTGTAAAGTACTAGAATGCACATACAGATCAGTGTTGAAAACTCAACTTGGGAATGTTTAGTATTTCTATCAACATAATTGTGTCAAAGTACAACTTTATATCCATGCCCATGTTTTACCTTTAACTAGGGAATTTATTTTTAAGCATGGACTTCATAAATTGAAATGGAATGTTATAGCAAGTTGTGTATAAACTCTGCATATCCACCCTGCAGAGCTTTGGAGAAGGACAATAAACTTATCTGCAAGTGATACAGGCCTCTTCTTCTGTAATCTCTCAACATCTGGAATATATTACATATATTATGAAAGGGACACCTGTGCCATTTATTTAGTAGTCCAAGAAACCCTTACTAAGTTTACTTTCTTTCATTTTGAAATACTAGTTTGGTATAAGCTACTGCTACCTTGTTACCATTGTAGGAATGCATTTGACCAGATGTAACAAACATTAACAGCTTTCTAGTGCAAAACTAGTTTAACCTGATTAAGTTCTCTATTTTCCCTCCCCTAATTCACAGCAACTAGAACCCACAAGTTCCTTAATTACCACCAGATTTTCTTCATCAATGTCTGGAGACCATATTCATGATTTCTATAAGACAGAAATATAGTATTTAAAATGCATTTGGGGTCAGGGCATGGGATTTCTGGGAACAATCTGATGCATACGAAAAGGCTATACAGCAGTTATCAAGCACAAAGATTAATCTTTACAAACGCCTATTAAACAGGCTTTGGCAAATAAGCCTTTAATTGTTTTCAGGCAAAAGATCAGCCAATATAATGGGCACTTCCTTATCAGGCTTGACAATTCTCTCTCCTTCCTCACATAACACTACTGGAAAGCTGATAGGCAAACAACAAGAGCCACCATCTAAGATTCCAAGGTACTCTTCCAGCTTTGGCAGGTCTACAAAAAGTTTTCAGCAAGTTTAAAAACTTGGATGTTTTGTTTGATAATAAAATTAGTATTCAAAAATTTAAAGAAACTTCGCAATGAAAAATTAAGGCTAGCACAGCTTCTCATACATGTCGTATCAGTAGTGTAGTTTTGAAAAAAATTTACCTTTAAATCAAGATTACTCCAGTTTATAATTACCTCAGTAGAATCTTCACTTCTGCATTTTCCATTTGTCTCTTTGGATAGGCTGTAGACTCGCAAGCTAGCTGGCAAGACTATGTTATCTGTTCCCAGGGCTTTTGCAGCATTAGCCTTTGCAATTTCTAAGAGTTCCCTCCTATCTACATAAAGAAGAAACACCTTCTGTAACGGTAATTATGGCATACTGACTCACCCAAAAAGAAACACTGAGTCCAGTGCAAAGTCAGTTTACCCTGGAAAAAGTATGTTCCCAAACTAGTGGGAATTTAGAGAGATACCACTCCCTTTAAACTGTAGTTTATAAAAGATGTCAATTACAAGATGTACACAGGTAAGCAATCCAAATCAGATTCTCAGTTGACATTTAGGACAGAGCTACATCCCCAAATTTTAAAATTCTATATAAATCTAACAGGAAAAGTCTACAAATGAGTCAGTCTTGAGTTCTATTCCTTCCCACCCATGTTACAAAGCAGATATGCTGCTACTTGCTGAATGCAAATACCTTTTTCACTTAAGCGCAGAGGTGTTCTGCTACGAGGTCTTGTTCTTGATCTGCTTCTCCAACTTCTGTAAGCCTCAGGGTATATGGTTCTCCCAAATCCATAGTATCTTCGGCCTCTTGATCGTGATCTGCTTCTTGAAAAGGATCTTCTATAATATGGTCTTCCACGAGACCGGGACCTGCTGCGTGATCTATACCTTGGAGGAGAACGGTGGTATCTCCTGTAGGTTCTAGGATGGTACCTTCCTCTGTATCGAAGGCTACGTGATCTTGACCGACTTCTGGAACATGATCTTGAGTATCTTCTATACCTTCTGGAACCATTTCTTCTAGCTCGTGATCTTGATCTGCTTCTAGATCTGCTCCAACTCCTTGAGGAAGTTGAAGACGTGCTTGAACTGGATCGTGAACTGCAAGATGATCTGCTAGATGATCTTGAGGACGATCTGCCCCAACTAGTTTTAGACTTTGAGCGAAACTCTCTCTCTTTTGGTGAGCTTAGAGTTAAATCATCCATGAAATTTGTCATATCTTCTGTCTTTTTGTTTGCCTGCATTTTTTCTGTGACAGTGTCTTTAGAAACTGTATCTGTTTTGACTGATGTTCTAGAACATCCAGTTTCAGTTCCTGTTTAGAAAAAAAAATTGATTTACGATTTATTCTTTGCCAACACAAACCAAGGTCAACTTGAAATTTGTAGCTAACCTAAGTTTTGTGAGTATAATAGACAAGTGAAAAGTTCAATAGCTATTTTGCAGTTTTACCTTCTGCCCTAGACAGTTCTATTTACTGTTTCTACTTTTTCCTTTTAGTCAATTTCTTCCTGGCTTTACTCACACACTTTTCATAAATTAATGGTTTCAGAATGTGGCCAAATTCTCTCTCAAAAGCATACTGCTGATATGCAAATATATTTGCACATGCAGACAATTTACATGGCATTAAGGCTAATGAAGTGCATATTGTTTGTTGGGACATCTGCACAAGAGACCATTTTAAATGAAAGAAAAGCATTTCTGTTGTGAAATAACAGTTTCTTCTGAAAGAAGTCGACTACAGTCAATTGTACTGTCATGAATATAATGCCAACAAACAGATCAATTCCTATACCAAATACCAGAAATTTGATAGTATTTGTTATTTCAAAATTTAAAATACTAAATACGAATAGCTAAGATGGCCACCATCATATACCAGCAGCCATTTTTGTTTTACAGTTATTAAAATGGTACTGCATTCTAGGGAATAAATACTTCTCTATCTCCACCTTCCAAATCCCCTCTTGGATATGACTGTACCACAGTCTTCTCATTAAAAGAACTCTATTCAAACCTGGCATTTGTATTTAGAGTTCACCGAATACAGATGTTATCCAGCAAATCTGAGGACTTTCTAGAATATACTACTGATAAGCATGAAATTTTTAACGTCAATTACATTTATTTCCTTTACTATACATAGAGATGAAAAATTGAGTTTGCATATCCCACCCTGCCTTTAAATAAATGCCAAGCTCACAAGTCCCAAAACAGGACACACTGAAATCAGGAAGCCTGCAATGAAAGCTAAGCTCACTGTGCTGAGTGCTGTCTACGGAGAAGACATATCCTCAAGCGTCAACAAGTTCTCTGCATTGTGCAGAACACAGGCACAGTGCCCCTGCCAGGAAAGCCGCCCTGCTCCACTGCCTGGCTTGGGTGCATCCTTGGCAAGGAGCAAGGTACCAGAGCTGACCCAAACTGGGTAGTCACAGTCGGTGAAACGACAGAGACTAGCGCGCGGAGAGAGAACAAAGGCATTACGGACCAGGGAACGAGCCTAGCTAACTGTGAGGTGAAAGGAGACACCGTCCACAGGCACTTACCGCTGGGGGCCGCGGGACTTCCCTGCTCCTGGCTTCCGTGAGGCACAACCCGGGGGCTCCTGCAAGAGACGGGAGTGTCAACGGACACGCGAACGTTCGTCACCCCCCGGCGCGAGCCGACCCCTCCCCCCAATACACACCCCAGCTCGAGCCGACCCCCCCGCATACCCGCAGTCCCCCGGCTCGAGCCGAGCCCCTTCCCATTTCCCCCAACCGCCACTCCCGCCGGCTCGAGCCGAGCCCCCCTCATACACACACCCCAGCTCGAGCCGGCCCCCCCCCCAATACCCGCGCTCCCCCGGCTCGAGCCGAGCCCCTTCCCATTTCCCCCAACCGCCACTCCCGCCGTCCCCCGGCACAAGCAACCCTTCGACGCCGCCCCTCCCTCGGTAACTCACTGGCTCCAAGTGGCCTGGTCTCCCCCACACGGATCCGGGGCCTGTGGCGGCGCCTGTGGGGACAGCCCTGTTTCCTGGGTCACCACCATAGTGGGAGTAGAGAGGTCGCCGGACCAGCACAGCCGCCTCCCCACACCGAGAGCTGGGAACCCGAACTGCTTTTCGCGGCGCAGCCTCATCTAAGGGGCGCAAGCCCGATCCGCCTCTCAGCGCAAGCAGAAAGCGAGGGTGCGCGAACCGCTACGGACCAGTCACCCCGCGCGTAGGAGCTTCAACAGCAACTAACTAACTGCCAGACTAACCCACACTGAGAAGGTTCGAGAACCGCCACCCAGTTATGTAACCTGGGGAGCAGGACGCAGGCGCGGGCGGGACGAGAACTTTCTCACCCAGGCCAGAAGAACCTGAAGCGCATGCGCCAACTAGAAACGCTCGCGTATTGGCAGTACTGCCTTCCCCGACCCTCCTAGGTACCATATCCTGGGGGCGCATGCGCAAGAAAAATCCCCTTCGCGTTGCTAGCTTTTACAGCGCATGCGGGGGTGGAGGGAGGGGCAGCATATGGCGCTCCTGTTCCTCCTCCCGCTGAACTTCTGATGGTTACACACCTGATCAGGGCCGGTGACTGCGCATGCGCGGTATGAGAGACGGCGGTCGAGGCGCTGTGACGTCATTTTAGGTCCTCCTCCATCCGGGTACCGGGAGCTCAGGTTGTTTGTTTATTGCATTCCGGGGGGCGGCGGCGGCTCCCCGCTGAGGGAGAAAAGAGCGCGCGCTGCCAGCCGCGAGCCAACGGCTGCACCTTCTTCCTGCCCACGCGCTGGGGTAAGTGGGGACCGCTGGGGGTCCCCAGAGAGCCCCATAGACACCCTTCCCCCCGGGACTGAGCGGCTGGCCACGGGCTGGGCTGGGAGCCCGGGGGGTGCCCATAGGCTGCATGCTCTGAGGGCTGTGCTGTTTGGCATTGACTCCTTGGGGTAGACAAGCCACTGGCTCCCCCCCCCCCCGCCGCACATATCATTGGCCATTGGCTCCCTGGGCGTTATCTGTCACTGGCCTTCTCATCCTGTTGGCTACCAGAGGGGTGATGGCGCTGGCCATTAGTCATCCCCGTGCAGATAGTGGCTGGCAGGTATTATGTCCCCAGACACTGGCATATTGTACTGTCATCCACTGGCTATGCTGATGGTCACTGGGTCTGCCGAGGGCAGCTGTCCACCACTGACACTGGCGTGACTGTCTACATTAACTTGGGGCGGAGGAAGGATTGCCACTGTGGCTCAGAGCTTTGTGGCCATGTGACCCAAGGCCCCAGGTCACTGCTGCCTCTCCCCAGCTGTGCAGGGGAAGGTGAGGCGAGCCAGCAGGCCCTACCACAGCTGCAGAAGAATGGTGAGAGCATTGTCTAGAGACAGTCTAGCTGCAGTTCCTAAAGCGATGGGCAGCCACAGGATGCAGAAAGCCCCATGTTGCAGCCTGTGCTTGGGAGTCAGGTATTTCCTGGGCAGTGAACAAAGGAAGCTGAGGCACAGTCATCACTCAGCAAAACATCACTTATTGCTTATAATCTAAAATAATTACTGATAATCTTCCCATCCAGTATCTAAGAATGTGTGGCAAGCCATGCCTATCTAGGTGTGTCAGATCCCTTGTCTTTCATCAGTTCAGAGACAGGACCAATGTTTGTATTGGTAGGTGATCTTCTGTCAGTGGATAAGGATCAGGGATCCATGCTGAATTTTGTCAGCTGTCTCTGATACTGTCGATAGTTAGGTTTTGTTAACCTGACTGCAAACCCTTGAGGGAGTACGCTGGTCTGCCTGATAGTGGTTTCATTCTTATCCCTCAGAAAGACCGTAGAGAGCAATTTTGGGCAATTGCTCTTTTGCCCTGAAGAGTTGCATTTTGTCTCCTGCCTTGTTCAACTGTGTGTAGGGCCATTGCCATGGTTAATGAGAATACAGTTTTTGACATGCTGATGATTTCTAGCTCTTTTAACAGTCTTCATAATCTTTATAGCAACTCCATGTCACATTGGGTTTGTTTCATAGAAGTATGAGAATATGCTCTTTGTGGGGGGGGAAAAAATTGCTTCATCTTCTAGTTTTTCAGAGAGCTGAAAAATGTCTGGATTTCTTGAGACCATGAGATGCTCAGAGTGTGTTGACTGGGGAGAAAAGCGAAATACAATTGCATCAGTTGCTGCTGGTGTGCTGGTGTGTATAACTAACCATTTTTATGTTTTATATGTGTTTTTGACCTGTATGCAACAAGTCAGTACTGTACTGAAAATCACTGCTTAAGACACAAAAAGAACAACCTGTTAGGGCACATTGTGAATGTATTACACACTGGTAGCTCATATTGGATATTTTGTGATTGTCTTCAAAGTAAGTTATCCTGAAGAGGATTAGTTTACTTAAGGAAATGGTCTGCAAGGACCAAGTAATGTTACAGTCCTGTGACGATCAATGCTAAAATTCAGTTTGGTCTAATTTACATATGTAAGACCATTTTTTAACACCATCAGACAGTATAAAACACAATTTTTCGGTAGTTCTTGGTACTGTAGAAAGCCCTACGAGCTGATCAGTTAGCACATTTATGCCTTATCACAATTTGCCTGGTCTTTAGTCACTGCCGTGTCATACTTCATCCTTTATTCTACCCTGTGCAAGGAACTTTTGATGCACCACAAAGTTAGTTTACAGCAGGGCTTCATTTAAGTGAATTACAATGACATACTTTAGAGTAGCAAATCTATCAGACCACCCCATGTTTTTAAGAGGCTATTGTAAAATGATCTTTCTCTAAAAATTGTATGTATGTGCTACTTCAGTTTTTTTCAGTTTCTTCCAATTTAGTGCTGCAGGTATAATGACGACCCCCACTGACTTTAATGAAAACTAAATTGGCTTTATATACGGTACTAATGTTAATTTTTGCTAGGCAACGTTGTAATGATGTAGCACTTAATCATGTCTGTATTTTAAGTTGTTGTATTTTAAATAGTTTTTTACAGGGTGGTGGATTATCATAGATGCAGCTGTTAAATATCCTCAGATGGAAGACTTCAACCATTCATACCATGCTTGTGGAGTTATAGCCACTATTGCATTCCTAATGTAGGTGTAATGTCCTTACCAGTACAACCAACGTACTTTATAGAACTTGCATCATGCAGTTAATTATTTTTTTTAAAAGTGCAGACTTTTATTCTAAACTGCCACAGTGCTATTTTATAGACATAGGCCTATGTTCAGCAGTTAAATGAACATTATTTCTGCTATGTTGAAGGGTGAGAGGTTATTATGGATTACAGTGTGGAGTATTTTTTAGCCATTTCAAGTGATTTAGGCCACAAATCAGCATTGAGAACCACCCAGATATAAATTTACACAAAGGAAGACCCCCATATTCACATGGGACCCTGTTAACCTCTTTTTAAATGGTATGGCTTTTTTTAATTGTGTAGATTTAATAATTCTTCATATTTTTCAAAATGCTTTAATGCTTTTTTCAAATTTGAGCTGCTAAATTAACTATCCCTCCTTTTCAGAGCAACAGTTGGAGAAAATATTTATAGAGTAATAAGATGTCACCATTTTCATACATGAAAATAGAAGAAATTACTCAGAAATGTGAATTTTC
Organism: Chelonoidis abingdonii; assembly: GCF_003597395.2. NCBI lineage: Eukaryota > Metazoa > Chordata > Testudines > Testudinidae > Chelonoidis > Chelonoidis abingdonii. Next base: position 9,045,158 of record NC_133793.1, read on the forward strand.
TGTATAGTTTCACCTGTATTTGTCAACTGTATTCTGTTTTATTCATGCAGGATCAATGCAGTATCCAATGGACAGGTCCGTGGTGACAGTTACAGTGAAGGCTGTCTTGGGCAAACAGGTAAAAATGTTATAAATAATATTATACATAGAGCTATAGCTGTATAGTCTGTCCTATAATACAATGCATCGATGTAGTTTAATTTATCATGAAACATACAAATGTCACACTTTTAAATTTGCTTGTCTTGCTACTGTTAACCATTTTTTACCAAGTGTAAACTTCAGTGAACTTTTTTTTTGAGATTTGTGAGAACAACTAGCCTTTTTACATGATCCTGTTAAATCTGCCCTATTGGTTTCCACAACTGGTTTTGCCTGTCACTCGCATAACTGTATCTTTACCACACAATTTGCAAGAATGGTAGTAGAGTTTGGTTTAATTCTTCTGCCAGCTGACGTAATCCAATAATCATTTATAACCAAACAGTAATTATTTTGGCTCTTGTGTACAAGTTAATAATTGGCTATTATATTTTCCAAATTATCACTGTGTAACTCATGACTCCTGCTGCCTAGGACTTTAATGCAAGTTTACATGTCATCCAAATTCAAATACTCTCGATGCCATAAACAGCTATTCTAACCTTCTGTATATGCATTGTGAGTGAATTTCACCCATTGTAGAGAATAAGCACAAGGCCCTGGCACCACTGAGCAAATATTTCCTGTGGAGGGGAGCACAGAACTTATGTGTGTGTGCAGCCCTGGAGATGCAATAGTGGCCTCAGTGTGATTCCACTGCTATTCTGCAGTCTGCAGCGAGGATTTCATTACACTGCCAACCCTGGGTAACTAGGACCTCTCTGTCACAAAGCCTGTTAGATCAAGTTGTGCACTGGTGGGAGTATCTTGCCATTAGAGTTTAGCTTAGAAATGAGATTTTTATGGATAATGTTAATTGCTCTTTGAAATGTCAGTGGTAGTAATTTATGCTGTCTCATGGATGAGAGCAGATAGAATTGGGTTGCGTGCAACCGCTCTTTTAATATGGATTTAAGATGTACATTTGTATATTGTACGCAATGCTAGTCTCAGTCTTGAAAGATGTGATATACTGTATAAAGTGTTTTGAAACAAGCAGATTGAAAGTCACATAATAGACATGTGTATTTATAAGGTGCTCGCATCTGGCTGTTCATTGGTTTTATGATGGCTTTTGGATCTCTGATTGCTTCCATGTGGATCCTCTTTGGAGGCTATGTTGTTAAAGGTAAGATACAATACATATCTTAATATCATCCTGCTTTGGTTTACTGTGATAATATTTTAAATGGATAATGAATGAATGAATAAGTGACTTCTTTCTGGATCAGCTCCAAGAAGGTCTATTTTTTAATATTTTTGGTGCCCTAAGCAGACTAACTGGAACAGGCCCATCCCATACTATCTGTACTTTATCCTCTTTCTGGCTTCTCTTTTCCTGTTATACTGTTCCTCCTCCTTATCATCCGTGGTTCTTTCAGTATTTATCCTATTCTATATTTCTCTTTTCTGAATTCCTTTTTCCTCTTGCAACTCTTTCTCTTCCTTTTTCACTCAACTTTTCCCAATGGTAATATTTTATGAGATAAACTTTTCAAAGGGTCAGGGTTTTTTTTGTTATTTTTTAAGTATATGTTACTGTTAAAATGTCTTCTGTGTCATTAAGCCTTGAGTTAGCATCATTAAGAACTGAGGGCATGTCTACAAAGGAAGTTATACTGGTGTAGTCATGCTGGTATAACTCCCTGTGTGGACACTCTTATTCCAGCTTGCAGAATAGCAGCTGTGTTAGTCTGTATCCGCAAAAAGAACAGGAGTACTTGTGGCACCTTAGAGACTAACGAATTTATTTGAGAATAAGCTTTTGTGGGCTACAGCCCACTTCTTCGGATGCATAGAATGGAAGATAAAGTGAGGAGATAGATATATAGATAGATAGATAGATAGATATAGATATATAGATATATACACACACACACATACATTCCAGCGTAAGAGTAGGTTTTTCCAGCATACCTTAACCACTTCCAAAGTGACATAAATGAAATTAGAAAAAGGCCCTCTTATGCCAGAAAAGGTGTGTCTGCACAGGGGGGTCATACCAGTATAACTATGATCGTTTTAAATTTACACTTTACTTGATATAACTTCTCATGTAGAGAAGCCTGGAGAAACCTGAGGGAAGTGGAAAATGACACTGTTTGGGTCTTATATGGAGAAAAGATCATTTTATAAAATATAAACAAATAAAACCATGAGCCATGCTTTGATCTGCCGGAGTGCACAGCCCCGCCTCCCTGGAGCACTGCTTTACCACATTATATCTGAATTCATGTTATATTGGGTCACGTTATATCGAGGTAGAGGTGTATCAGAAAGAGAGAAAAAGGATTTTGTTGAGAAAATAGAGTTCTGAAAATCTGATGGAAATTCTCTTTTCTTTTGTCAGAAAAACCACTAGTGTACCCAGGAATAGCTGTCTTTTTCCAGAATGCATTTATCTTTTTTGGGTAAGCCTGTTTTCCTCTGTTTATCCTTCTAAACTAAGAGTTTTCAAACTGTGGTACATGAGAACAATCCTGTAATGGTGGACAGCACGTTTTATTTAGTAAGATTTGGTAATCTAATCAATTATAATCTCTTTCCAATTAAAACTGCAGCCATATTGGTACACATTTCCTTTCTGTTGTGTGACTCAGAATCAAAGGTTTTCAAACTGTGGGGCACGCAGGAACGTTCGGGAGGGTGAGCGATGATGCCATCCCTGCGCAGTGGGAGTGGAGGTGTCACTCCCTTCCTGCACTCTCTTCCCTGAACGTTTCTTTGCACCCCCTAGTTTGAAAACCTAGATGCTGTTACTAAATGGAGGGCAAAATCGGGGGGGGGAGGGGTCGTGACCCCATGTGCTCCCCACCCCTCATGTGTCACCTCTGCCTATCTCACATGGAGTAATGCAGTAAACTACATTATTTGGAAAGCGCCACGCAGCCTAAGAAGTTTGAAAACAACTGCTCTAAACTAAATCTGGTTAGTTTTAATGGCCCACATTGAACATTAGGTATAAAATTAATCTATTCATAATTTCCTGTTACTGTTATTCCTAAGACAACCTCCACCCTCAAATCTTTTAATTATACGCATGTGGACAGACCTCCAGTGAAGTCAGTGGGGATCAGGGATCTTCCTATAGGGAAGTGCTTGCAGGATCAGAACCAAAATTTACTGACTACAAAAGTCTGGTTTCTCTGAAATTTTATCTCCCAAAACTGGGAAATCTGAACCTGCTTCCTTTGAAGTTGATGGCCCTTGTATTCTTTGCAATAAGTTTACGTATTTATTCCTGTTTGTTTTATTTTTAAACAGAGGGCTGGTCTTTAAATTTGGCCGCACCGAAGACTTGTGGCAGTGAATATGTCCACAGAAGTGAATCAAGCCCTATGATTTTTTTACGGCACACACCTGATTTTTTTTTTTTGGCAATACGATTTTGTAAATGCTAGCTCGTAATTATTTCTGAGGATAAAAAGTAAAATATAAAATCAGGAGGCAATAAAATTTCCATTTTCTGTTCTGTTTAACTTTTTTTTTTTTTTTTTTACTGTTCTTAGATGTTGGTTTTGTGTTCAAGCGTATTTGACTGAAATGTAAAACTAATAGGGAAAGTGTAACAATGGAAGACACTCTTGTGATATGTTTTACAAATAACTGTAGAGAAATGATGGCTGTATTTAACCAAGCATTCTGCACTGTATCTGAGGTCTAAAACTGCAATTAAAAGTACTTTAAAACTTTTATACTTATTTATTACAACATGGTATTTCCTGTATCTGATAATTGAACAATATAAACATATCTTGGATTTCAGAACTGTGTGGCACTTTTTCACAATGTATATTATACTGCCTCGTTTTGTTTTTATGTGAAAATATTGGACCAGTCATACTGAGACTGTTCAAAAATTTACAATAAAAATAGTTATTGGTGTGTAAGAGTTCAGAGATGCACATTATTCTAGCAGCAGTACTCTCTATGCTGTTATAGTTATTATTGATACTTGCTTTTTAAGTCCTTGTGTTACACAAGAGCTGGACCAATAAGTGGTTGTGGGGGAGGGGTGTTGGGTTTGATTCAAGGTCATTTCTGAAAAATCAAAATGTCTTTGGGATAGGGAAAGAAGAGAGTGAATGACTCTGTATCTAGGTGACTAGGACAGGCACTTGAGACTGGAGAGACCTCAGTTTAAGTCCCTGAAACAGAGTACAAGATACAATTTACCGTGCAAGGAAGTAGAGTAAAATGCCTAATAGTACTCTCAAACACAATAGCTTTTCAAACAGCCCAAGCACATCCTTCAGGGGAAGGTTTGTCAAGCAGCAGGGAACCCATTATCTGACCCAATTCTTACTTTATGGTTCCCTTAGGTTGTGCAGGTGTTTCTGGTGCCTTGATGTTGTTTAGGGCACAAACAAGGCTTCACAATCCCTGTCTATCCAAGGCTACTTTTGTGTGTTTTTTGTGTTAAGTACCATAAATTCTCCCTTTAAGTATTGTTTGATCAAGGGATTCTAGTGGTTGGTTCCTATGACGTTCCTCCAGCTGCCCAGGGGCAGGCCTGCTGTGGCAAATGCTATGGCCTGGTTTTTACCACTTATACCAGATACTACCATCTTCCTTTCTATATAATTTTTGGATAACAGGTTGTTGAACTTTCTGATGAATCTCAGCACTGGTTTACAAATTCATTCCATTTAATACCTAGTATTTTCATGAAACACAAAGACATTTAGATATCTGCCTATAGTTCTGGTGGTTTTTTTAGCTTTTGCATATATATGTTTCAGTTGAATATTCACATAGTTTCATCTTTAATCATTGAGTTTTGATGACCAAATCTTGTTTAAGTTGGTAAATGTACTTGCTGCCTTGCCAGTTTGAGTCTTAGTTCCTTCTGGATATATGCATGTTACTGTCAAGGTATGTGAACTGACTCACCTCTTGTATTCCTTTGCCTTCTGATGTAATACCAGAGTTTTTTCCTGGGGTTCTAATTTATTTTTTCATAACTGATTTTTTACCTTAACTTCCTTATAATGCTGAACAATCTTTTGGTCTTAGCTTTTTGAAATGACAGTTCAACTGATGCAATATCAGCAGCAAAATCTAATTCTTCTAGTGTAGTGCTATAGTCAGGCATCATGTGGTTTAATACTTTCCTCATAATTACAGTGCCAAACAGAGGTGAGAGAATGCATTCTTGTTTAACTTGAGTGTTTGTTAAACCATTCACTCAAGTCTGCATTTACTTTAACTGCTCAAGTCATACCTTGACACACAGCCTTGATGATGCTGTTTTTGTTGGCATATCATTACACTTCAGAGCGTTCCAGAGTGAATCAGGATGGAGGCTGTCAAATGCTTTGGGCCATGAGTATTCTCAATCCACTATCAATAACTCAAACAGAAGCAATGCCCCAAGGAATAACTGAGAAATGCTGATCTAGTGCAGCTCTGAGGTTGAAGAGGCAGGAGTCAGGTGTCCGCAACCTTTCAGAAGTGGTATGCTGAGTCTCCATTTATTCACTCTAATTTAAGCTTTTGCATGTCAGTAATACATTTTAAGAAGGTCTTTCTATAAGTCTATAATATATAACTAAACTATTGTTGTATGTAAAGTAAATAAAGTTTTTAAAATGTTTAAGAAGCTTCATTTAAAATTTAAATTAAAATGCAGAGCTCCCCAGAGTGCCACTGAAAATCAGCTCACCATAGGTTGCCTACCACTGGGCTATACCAACAGAGGTTTTCATGGAAAGCAACTGCCGCATTTTTCTTTATGGTGTAAAAAGAAGCCTTAACGGTTCTCCAGCTACTAACAAAGTTGTACTCAGTTAAGTTAAGTTACTCCATTGAGTAAGAGTGTACATAGTTCTCTCTCTTAACTCTACTTTACAAAGACTTAATTTGTCACTAAGCTAACTTCCATGGTAGTCCCTCAATACCTCCTATGACTCCTAATATCTGTTAGAAGCACTGATAGAGTTAAATGCCCTGTCTGTAGAGGACAAAGTCTGTTAACCTTAATTCTTTCAGAGATGAGAAACGCTTATAAATGGATTTAGTTTATAATCCAAATTTAATCAAGAATTAAGATTATCATTGCAATGGTGAACTAATGTATTTATCTTGTAAGCAGATAACACCTTGATCTTATACTCTAAGGACTTTTTAAAAGATTTCATTATTGAATACTTAAACAGGCCAAGTTTTAAAGTTCTGTAGCTGTAGTAAGGATGAATTTGGCCCCTTTGTATTTTCCACAGTTCCTAAATTCTACTCTTCAGTTCAGTGAGCTCTCTTCTCTCCACCAGAAGCATAGAATATATATATATATTTATATATATATATTATAAAATATGGGGGGAAGAGGACTAGCCAAGCCCTCTGCATAAATCAGGATAGTCTAAAGTAATTTTGGCTTGGATGTGCCTTTAGCAGGGAGTGTGCAAAATCCTTTGAGGGCTAGGCTGCAAATTTTGCCTATTCCCTGCCGTTTACCACTATGGCCCCTATGTTACCTTGTGCTGTATACTAGTCTCAGGCACAGAACTACATTAAGTGATTCCTTCCAGCACTTACTGCATAGCAGAAGCCACTTAAGAAATGGCTCCTCTTTCTTTCAAGCCTCCCCTGCAAGTTCCCTGGGAAGGAGCTGGAGAAGTCTGCCTCAAACTGATGAACCATTTCTGTGGACCTGAGACAGTCAATACAAACTGGAGCCTAGCTGTAAGTGGAATGTAGCCCCTAGCTCTGCTTTCCATTCTCCTGTACTGATGGACCACATGTAGAACTTTTATTCCATAACTATTCATGACTCAAGTGATGATGCATGTGGATATACAAGCAGCCCTTTTCCCTTCAGTATTTAAGGTTAGGACTAGTGATTGAGCAATGGGGAAAGACATCTGCAAATTTGAGTTAGTGTACGATGTGAAGTAACATTTAAAAATGTGTCACTAAAAAAAAAAAATTAATACTGACTGCACCAGGTTCAACCCACTGCTGGAAAACTGTGCTTAAAACTGGAATCTTGCAATGCTGCTATTAGGAGGGGAAAATAAGTATAACTGCTAGGTAACACTGAGATAGGGCAACTATATTGGTTATATTCTATACCAAGCTTCATGGACTTAGGAGCTGAATCTATGCAATTACTTATCTGTTTTGATGGGAGTTCTGTGAACATTTGATGGAATTAGAGCCCTGCAAATATCCACAGATATCTACATACAGAGATGCAGATATGGCTGTATTGTTTACCATCTTTGCACATTGAGGCTCAGATGCAGAGCCAAATTTCTGTAGGTGTGCCAGGCTCTAGAACTAAGCAGGTCAGTGATCATCTCGTGACTCAGAAACATAGAACAATAGCACTTCCTTTGCCAGAAACTTTTGACACTGCCAATGGAGTAATACAGGTACCCACTAAGTAACACTTCATTTCCCTTTAGAGCTAATGGATCAAGGACAGTATAAGTTTCTTCTTTTATCATAGAATTTTATGGCAGATTATTGCCAGTTTGCTTTATTTTCAAGCAAGTGTACTGATTCAAGACAACCGATACTTGCAATTTATTTATTAACAGAGGCAGCTGAAAAAGCTGTGAGTGAGACAAACATTCTGAAATGGAGAAACTCTACCCAGATGCTCAAAAGGTATTTAGTTGTCTAACTCATTGAAATCCAGGGTGGGTACATGCCTAAACACCTTTTGAGGATCTAGAGATCAGTGATTAAGGCCTCAATCCTACAAGGAGCTCCATCTGGCTTCAGGAATCTGCTTGCACAGAGTCCATTACAGCATTAGGGCTAACTATATACTAAGACCCTGATCCTGAGTTCTATGCAGGCAGGCCCTTGTGGTGACCTATTGAAGTCAACGCAGAACTGGGCCTTTAAATGCCATCAGATGGCAATACTGTTAAGCATTACTTTTAACTATTGTATATACACAACATTTTCAGACCAACTGATTTTTTTCATATTGACTGTGGCCCTTTAAAATACAAAATAAAGTTTGTTCATTAATATTCACTCACACAGCACCAGGTTTTTTACATTGTTTCCTTAAACAAGTGTTTAAAGGTAAAACATTTAAACATGAAACCAGGATAAACCCCTTTAGAAACTGGTTTATAATTAAGCCTATGACTAATACTGTCTGTGTTACACATTATGGGCACTATGCTTCAAGTCCCTTACTCACATAATTAGCCCCATTCAGGTAAATGGGATTATTTGAGGACTACTGATGTGAGCAAGAGGCACTTAGTCACTTCAGTACAGTAAAGAGTGCTGCTCAAATATCCACTGTGCACCTGACCCTTTGAAGAGCTGAGTATTTATAACTCCCAGGCACTCCGCACTTCTCAGGATTGAGTACTCTGGGTCAGCTGCTGCAGCCCTTGCACAAATAATGCTATTGACTTCAGGGGCACTGCTCACATGAGTAAGAGTTGTAGAGTCAAGCCTTTTTATTTTCAATTCCACTTCACACCTCAGTTTCTTAACATTTGAATTTTCAGAGCAGCTGGCCTAAACCAAAGCAGCTACAGATTTCCTTTAGCTAATTTAGGCTTTGATCCTGCAAGGTGCTGAGCATACTGGCCCCAATCCAGCAAAGCACTCAAGCATCTCCTTAACATGAACCTCAATAGGATTACTTCAGCATGCACATATTTTTAAGCATGAGTGTTTTGCTAGATCAGAACTAGCATGCTCAGCACCTGCAGAATCAAGCCCTTAATGTTCATGAATTTTTGACTTTCAAAATAAGAGTTAAATATCTTCCTTCATTAAAATCTGGAAGCATCTTAAAAGGATAAGCTATCAAAGCTGGATGGATCCATTGTATGTGATTTATGAAAGAAAATGTTGAAGGCAAGACTTTAGCAAGGCAGAAAAGCTGAATGAACTATTTTACCTGTGACTTTACATACTGTATCATTTAAGAATTGAAAGCAGCCTAATGCAACAATGTTTCTTCATTTTGAAATTCAGGAGTGATATTTAACCTTTTCTTCCCCCCCATGCCAATTCATTTTCTAAAAGCAGAGAATAGGAAATGTTTTCCTCATCGTGGTCTAATCTTCTGTAATTTTGGTCCGGTCCCTCTGTTCAAAATCGAGAAGCCAGATGGGGAAACTGTGAATGCAGAAATATTTCTGTAACACAACATCTTGCTCAAAAAAAAAATCAAAAGCTATATAAAACAATGTGAAACCATATTCTAGCCGGTTCTCCTTTAGGACCCAGATTCAGGAAAGCACTTTTATTCCAGACTTCATTTAATCACATGCTTAAAGTTGGTCATATGTTTAGGTGCTGTCCTTAATAGGGACTGATTTAAGCATATATAAAAGCTTTTCTTATTTAATGCCAAACACATATAGGAGCTGACCCTGTTCTCATTGAACTCTGTGGGAGTTCTGCACATAAGCAAAGGTTAGGATTTTCAAAGCCACCCCCTAGTCTATTTGGACACCCAGTTTCCTTAGGAACTTCGAAATTCTATCCAAAGTCAGTATATATTTATACTGTCCAGTCTCAAAATAGTTAATCTATTTAGACCAGGACATTCAAGAACTATCATGAAATATGGTGGTTCTTTGTTTGTTTTAGCACCTAGAAATCCATACCGAGATTGGAGCTTCATGGTGGCATCGGCCACACACACGCACCCCCCACCTTACCTCCCAATAAGCTTGGTCATCAAAGTACTTTGATGCAGGCAGTGTCTTCCATAGTTTGAAAGTTAAAATGAAACCTGTGTTTAAAAATGATACATGTGGGTGGGAGGGGCTTTTGGTAAATATATTTATTAGCCACATATCACAATATAATGCAGAGCTAAATATGAACTCAGAATCACAACCATGCCCCCACAAATCTTTCCTGCATGGAAATCTTTCTGTAGGGGTGAATGTCAGATTAAAAATAAGACAAGTGGTATTACTTTTAACGCTTTTGAACCCCTTTATGTTGCTAATGAATAGACTAAAATATATTGGCAAAATAGAATGATCTGGATTGTCCCCCAGCCTTGCTGCTGCCTCTAATATGTATAATGGGCCTAACCAAAACCTTGGGTTGGAAACCAGCCCACAAACTTTGGAGATACTCAGGTCTGGATTTGAATGTGGGGTTCACATGCATCTCTATACAGGACATACCTGGTTCACAATAATTTGATACACAATTCCAACCAATCTAGAAAGATTTCCTAATCCTGTACAAATTATTGTAAAATGTTCCCCAGATTGACATAATTTGGGGAGAAAACCATGTTTCCAGAAAAGCCAGCTCTTATTTTCTCTCTGTAGGATTACCTGGACCCTTCCCCAGCCTTCAGTCATCTTCAAACAGTGAATGCAGAGATCCAAAGCAAAGCATGTAAAAAATGTCTTAGGTCCCAATCCTGCAAACTGATTAGTCTGGGCCAACCCTACAAACACAGAGCCCCTTTGAATTTCAGGTGGCCTCCATGGGGGCAAGAGATTCTGCCTGCAGAAGTGAGGCCTTAATTATTAGAAACTAACACTTATGTATTAAAGCCAACTGAACAGCCTGCCAGATTTTCAGGATAAACTAAATGATCATTAACTTTGTATATGAAAAGCTACCCAGGCACATTAAGCAAACAAGCTTATGAGCACTGTTAACTTGAGATTTCTGATGTAAACACCCAGCTCATTAAATGATTGGATCAACACAGAATGTTTGTTTATTTTTGCTGTTTATTCCCCCCCCCACCATGTCTTTCAGTGAGATGAAGTAGATACTTAAAGTCTGCTTGATTAGCCCAACCTCTTAATTACATTTGAGCAAGCACAGGAGTTACATATTAATTATAGGCTGAAACACTCATTTTAGAGAATGGTATTGGAACAGAGGTTCCAATATGCAGTTTCTTTCACTGAACTGAAGCAGGAGCAAATATCTGTAGAAAATATTGCAACTGCCATAATCCCACCAGAGAGAGAGATTATCTAAAATCTAGAACCAGATGACTAGATCCTCAACTGATATAAAATCTACTATTGCTTTCAGGGGAGCTATGCTGATTTACAGCAGCTGAAGATCTTACCCAGTCAGTGGAAAACAAATAGTCTCAATACATTTTTACTGTCACTAAGGCAATATTCCACATATAAAGATGTCCCTCCTATCCTCTCTCCTGTCTGAAACCTGGAGGCTGCTGGTGAAGCATTAGTTAAAAATAACCTTGGCAAGCATAGGAATAATGCTATTGTTTTGGCCCTGCTGAACAGACCCCTTTCTGTTGCAACTGAAAGAAGCCTCATCACTCAGTATTTCCTACAGCTTTTTCTACAGTAGCAAGTCATCTACCTACATGTATATTTTTAGTGCATCAATCAAAGTATCTAGGTGCCAAGAGATGCAAAAAGCCAGTGAACACTGATGTTAGAGCTGATGTAATATAATCGCATACCACCTACTCTTAAAAAGATCAGAACAAAGCTATTGCAAAGAGCTTTCCCATACTGACCTGTAATGAAACCTGTTCCCAAACCAATAGCAGTGGTCAACATGAAAGAGCCAACTTCAATCAAGGCTAGATAACCCAGGCTGAAAATGAAAAACAAAAAAAACCTTTCACACAAAGCAAAGGACTGTAGTGAAAAATATTTCTAGAATTTTTGCCACTTATTGATTCTGAGTTACACATTAAGGTTATGCATGTGTCTGCTTGAATATATGCAATTTTTCGCTAACTGAAGAATCACATAATTCAAATTTATTTTTAATCATTAAATTATTGTACCATTTCATTTGAAAGGTTCAACACACTCTACTGGACCAAAGACAAATACAGAAGCCTAAGGCCAAATTTTGCCTGCTACATGCTTGCAAAGCCCAGCAACTTGAGTAGAAGTTGAGTGTGTACATTAGAGGGCAGAATTTGACCACGTACAGCCCCAATCCTGTAATCTGATCTACCCACACAGCGTCCTAATGAAGTCAGTGGACTCTGTGAAGGAATAAAGGTCTGTCTAACTGGATCAGTTGTGGATCAGATCTAAAAGAGCAACTGGGACATTTAGTCCCCCTAATGGTGCACAGTTGTCCAGCAAGTACGTTCTCCAGGACTCTGTCGTGTCTAGTTTTACCCCTGAATTGGCACTCTTGCAGTCAGAGCCTGATCCTGAGAGGTGCTGAGCACCCATATATATGTATTACCTCTTCAAAAAAATATTTTGCCTTTTACTGCCAGTTTTAATATACAAGATTCCCTGACACATGCAGTGTCAATCAAAAGTCACCATTTGGAAGGATCCACATCACCTGAACCCTCATACCTCTTCAATGGCTTCCTGTCTTTATCATCAATTCAAAACTGCTCATGGCTCACCTTCAGATCCCAGTTCAGTCTCACTTCCACTTAATCTCTGCTCTCATTTCCGCTCCCCCAATGCAGTCTACATCACCCGCTTAACAATCCAGCACTAAAAATTAATTTTTGAGGGCCTGAGCCAAAGCCCACCGAAGTCAATGAGAGCCTTTCCATTGACTTTAATGGGCTTTGGGATCTGGTCCTTGATTGTTATTAAAGCGGTTAATCTACAGTGGCCATGCAGAGCTATCTGCATACTGCACGTGTGTTCTAAAACAGAGTTCTAGCATAATACATTAACGATTAACTGAACATGATATTTACTAACAAGGATCAACCTACCTTGATAAACTGGCCCACTTAATTATTATGAAGAGAATGACATTGACTATCGCTCCAAGCAATCCAGGCAACCCAAACATGTAATGGACGCCACAGGTGTCATGAATCTTGAGCACCAAGTTCAAATATGTCTGGGGAGGGAAACGTTTAATAAATACAGAGATGAACATATTTACTGAGCAGAAAAGTTCTTCAACCACACATCCCAAAATAGAATGCAGGTCTCCTCACTCTCAGTCCCAGATATTAGGCAACAGAATCCAGGAGTCCTGGCTGTAATCTCTCTACACGTGCCATTTCTTTGTGTGTAAAACCTCACACAAATGTGCGTGACAGGATCTGGGATTTCGGACATTACCTGTAAACAGTGAGATCCCAGCACTGCAACCACGCTGGCAAGCAGACCCAACATCATGGCAATCCAAGGATGTGGAATAATGGGAGCTGAGAAACCAAGAGCAACCCCTCCTGCTAGTGCTGCATGGTGGATGTGGATCTGTGGATTATCATCACCAAAGTCAATTCACACTCACAATGATATGGCACCCATTGGATTAAATTCGCCTTTCTGCAACACAACATCTATGCACTACTTAAGACCTATTTTGAGGGCTTAAGTGGGATCTAATTGGAGTATAACTGGCCCTGTGCATAGTGGGTGGAATTTCACCCTTGCAGCACTATAGCCAGTTAACATCTTCAATACTATTTGCTTGGGGACAAGAGATCATCATCCTGTTGAGGCACTAGTGTTGTTTTAGCTTATCAGCCATTTTACTTTCAATGTACTGCTAAAGAGATTAACAAAAATCTAGGTCTCTCAGCAAAGCGACCTTTGCTCTCCTCTTACCATCCTGATTTTTCCATTCCTTCTGCTCAAGGAGGACAGTGCAAAAGCAGCCACAGCACTCACAGCTATGGCATAGTAAGTGTTGCAGATTGCATTCCTCCTTTCCATCAGATCCACGATTAGCACAGAGTTGAAGCTTGGCCAGAACATCCACACAAAGAGAGCGCCTTGCAGACAAAGAGAAGCAGTCTTCATTAGAATGCTCACAAACCCAGTGGGTCCATCCCATGCTGTTTCTGCTGGCAGGTTCTAAATCACACAGAGTGCATCCACTGCAATACTCACATTGTGAACCAGATCCATCATTCTGACCACCCCCAACCATCACTATATTTGGAGCCTCCCCAGCAGTCCTCCATTGCACATCTCAACAGTAACCATGGAATAAACATGCACCCAGAAGGGTGACCTGGCTCGGAAGGGCCTGATCCTTCAAAGAGCCAAGAACCTCCTGAGAAGAGCTGAGGACCTTCAATGCAGGAGATGCTCATCATCTTTCATGGTCCTTAAGCATCAGCTTTGCAATACCTGCTCCCTGGAAACTCAGATTCAAATATCAATGGGAATGATTCTGCCTCTCATCCCTAAGAAGTATGTTTGTGCAGCACGCAATTTACTATGCGTGATCCTTTCAGATGAGACCTTTAAAACCAACACCCTGTCTGCTTTGCATGGGCATTAGGGGCCTGGTTTCTGAAGTACACAGTAAACACAACTACAGTGAAGTCAGTGGGAGCATTCAGCACCTCTGAACATGGAGGCCCGAAAGGGTCCAGGGCCTTTGCTGAAACAGCAGGGATTTGCACTGATGTTCTTGGCCAAAACCTCCCAAATCCTCTTACTGTTGTACAGCATGCTGGTCACACCGCTGATGTGGTGCTGACCACAATAAAGAACATGGCTATGCTCAGAATGCCTTTCATGTAAGGGTATCAGAACACCAGCACAAGTGATACTAGCTGGCTCCCTTTCTGACAGGTTCAGCAGAGATGCGGAGAACTACCTGAACCATGGAGCCTGAACTCCCCTCTCCCCCCAGCGGTGGTTCTTCTAGGCTAGCACAGGGAAGCTTGCACTTCTGTTGTCTTGCTTTGTCCGCTTGGTGGAGAAATGGGTTTCCGTCTTGTTTTATATAAAAGACTTGAGACTTATTTTTTTGAATATCCACCACTCTAGTAAGTAGATCTAGTAGAGCAATTACCATTCCTGTTAAACAGTTGGGTCATGTAAACGGTGTGGGACTCACCCCTGCAGCTCCTCCTGCTGGTCTCTTCTGGGAATTAGCTCAACTTCCAGCCCAGAGCGCCCTCTGGCAGGCCAGTGTCCCACTGCCAGGACCCAGTGCCCCACAGTCTCTGGGTCTCCCCACCCTGGGGAATGCCCACCCCCTATCCCTATCTTGCCTCAGTCGTAAGCTACTGCAGTCACCAACTCGCCCCCACGCCCTGGGGCAGACTGCAGTGTCAGCCACTCATCAGAGGCAAGGTTGGGTCTGGACCTGCTGCCTTTGCCTACCCCTGGGCTGCCCTCTGCAACCCCCAGTACCCGTTGGCCTTTTGCTAGGCTGCAGCCTGGGGCTCTCCAGGCTGGAGCCTGCCCTGCTCCACTCAAGTACTCTGCTCAGGTCCCTGCATCCAGGTCCATCTCTCTCTGAAGGCAAAGAGAGACTGCCTGTGCTTCTGGCCCACTGCCCCCTTATAAGGGCCACCTGGGCTCTGACTGCACTGGCTACAACTGTGGCTGCTTTCCCCACCATCAGCCCAGCTTTTCTCTGCCCCAGCCCTCTCCTGCGCTGCTTTAAGCCCTTCCAGGCAGGAGCGGGTGACCACTCCACTACAGACCATATCCTGGAAAAATCCCATGGCCACAAAGACTTTTCAGTAGAAAGTGAGGCTGGACATTGGGTCCTTCTGCTCCAATAAACTACTCCTGCGGGAATTCTGTGCCGGTGCGCAATGCAGAATTTGGGCAAAATTCATGTTTCCCACAGAACTTTCTTTTTTTCCCTGCAGAATCTGTGATTTCCCCCAGCACTCCCACCCACACCTGGCACGGGCAGCTGGGGCTCCTGCTGTCAGCCCCAGGCAGCTGCGACTGTCAGCAGGAGCATGATTATATTGTGTTATTTAGACAAAATATGCTGAATTTTGCAGAATTTCAAAATATCGCGGGCAGAATTTTTAAATTTTGGTCTAGAATTCCCCCTTGAGTAAATAACAGGCCCCAATCACCAGCAAATAGGGCTCTTACCCTCTGTGGGCCAGCTACCAGAGGACAACAAACTCTCTCTCATACACAGGCAGATCCAAATCCATCCAGTAGAGGGCAGCAGGTGCACTCACACTAATTTATATATTGAACATGTCAGGGCACAGCTTTGCTCCCAGGAGTTCTGTATCTATGCTGGACTATTTAGGGATATAGGCTGTATTAAAGATAAGCTATGATTTATCTTCTCTTCCCCCACCTCTACTGCAGAGAGGACTCTGAGGCAGACTCGATAGTTAATGTTCTACTGTGTGCTTGAATTATATAGAGTTAATTCCACAGGCTATTCACCTCACAGCAACATTTCAAGTGCTCTCACTAAAATCAATAACTAAAACACGCAGGTTTCCAGGGTGCAGTATGTCCCTATAAAAACACGCTGGTTAGTCTCTGCTTCTAGCAACACTGACAGCCGTCACCTTTGCATGAGCTTGGGTCTCCAAGGCTCTTAAAGTCCCTAGATGCTTTTCTTGCTCACTTTATGCCCTCCTGCCTGTTGAACGACTGAAAGGACCCCATGGCACGCACAAAGGATTTCAGGCATAGTGACCTTGATATGCTCCGAAAAACTAACAGGCTTCCCACAAAGTGGTATTATCTGGGCAGATCATGTTCCAAGCTGCTTCCTTTCCATAAGCGCAGTATAATTTCCATTTGGCATATCCCTTGGGAAACTGACATAAGCTGCACTTATCACTGACATAAGCGCACCCTACTGAGACCTCCTGGTCTATTCTAGTCTGTATAGTCAGGACATGTTTCTTTCATTTTCTTTAGCAGAGCTGTCAGTTGCAGGATGGCTTTTTGCCCTTAATCTTGAGCCCTGGAACCTTCCCCTTGTAAAAGCGGCAAGGCAGATGATGGTTGCAGTTTGTTACAATCTGTGCTTTGAGCATATCCCTAAAAACACATTTGGGATGCCGTCAATGACCCACTGGTAACTAACATTTGCAGTCAAGTGGATGCGTTATTTTATCTCACATCCCAGTACTCTATTTCTCAGAGACGACAGGTGCTGGGGCACTTATAATCTGCTACAGCCTGCATGCAAAAAACTGGCAAGATTATCTCTGAAGTGAAGTCAGCAGAGACTAGGCAACAGTATCACCCTTATGCCCATGAAATAACTAGAGTCTCGCTCAAGGTTGCTATTGGATATTCTGTGTCCAAAAGATCCCAAGTTCCTCTGTCCCAATTATTTATCCCTTCTCCCATTTTCTCTCTCACTCCTCCCATTTGTATCTTTCCCCCTTCGCACTTTTCTGTTCTCCAGGCAACAGTAATTAATGTAAATGTTTAGAGCAGTGGTTCCCAAACTTTAACAACCTGCAAACCCCTTTCTCTAAACTGTCAGGTCTCATGAACCCCCTCCTAAAAATGAATATTTCCAGGGAGTTTCTCCTTTACCTGAGGATAAAGTATAAAAATAGTGATCTTGGAAGTATAACATTTGTTTCTATGACAAGCTTATTACACACTATTTATCATTACAATGTTTTATTACATTATGAAAACGGCAACACTCATGCAAGATCTCACTTTTGTCGCTTGTATCACTTTGATTAAGCCCGTTATAAGACAAGGCTCCTAGGTTTCATCAAGGAGTATCAGATGTGAAACAGCATGAAGGGATTTAAGAAGCCAACTCAAAGAGTTCCTCCTACACAGCATTCAGGTCTTGAGCGCTCCAGGCAAACAATGCACGTTACACAAAGCTTGAACTTGTTCTTCATAATAATTTAAAAAACAATACTAGCAGCCTATTTAATTTTAAAAACAGCAAAAAAAAATCTACCTCCCTTTCCATTTCTTATACGGCATATTGAAGTTTAAATCTCCTCAGTGTGATAGATATGCTTGCTTTGATCTGCTTAGCTCTTGGAAGTCCCCGGGGCTCTGGGCTGCTAGCCCTGTGGTGCCTGGGGTCCCTAGGGACAGCTCTGTCTGCCATTAGAGAATTTTTTCCCCCAAGACCCCCCTGTAACATTTTGTGAACCCCCAGGGGTTCATGAACCCCAGTTTGGGCACCACTGGTTTAGAGGGATCTTACGCCTTCAAGGCCGCCCCCTCCATTCTCCCCATGCCGCCCTAGGTGGCGATACTCATATCATTTACCTATGGAACTCACAACTGCAGGAGATTGGCTAATATTTCTACAGTGCTTTGAAAACAAAGTGCTGTATTATTACAGAAGCAAATCACACGTGTGTGACATTCACCCTTGTGCAGCCCACAGCCTACAACGTTTATGTCCCACTTAAGCTCTATTTTGAAAGCTTATGTGAAACTTATGTGGTGGACAGTTCTTATGGAGGGTTGAATTTCATTCATATATGAATAAGAATCATATCTGCAGATAACCTGTCAAGGATAAAGATTATCAGTCTTCATGCTTCAGGGTATAAATTAACCACCAGCTGGGGCTCAGGAAGAAACAAACATCCTTTTCCAGCACAGCGCAATGTGGCACAATTGGAAGTTTTACATCTTCCTTAGACGGATCTAGCACAGGTCACGGTCAGACAGGACACAGGACTAGAGGTCCCACTGGTATTTCCCACTATGCCCATTTATGGTCTGTGGCAGGAGTGGGGCTGGAAAGAAGGATCCAGATTGTGAATCCCTTATTCCCACTGGCAACGCAGTTACTTGCAAGAGTAATCCCAGGAACTGCAGTGAGGCTCTTCTTATGAGTTGAAAGTGTTCATAATCCAGCCCTGAATTTCTGGGGGGATCCAGGCACTGGGTAGCCTTGGACACATTATGAAATCGCTTGTTTGGTCATTCATTTGTGAGCATCTGCACTACCTCAGAATTGCTTTCAGGAATTATTCATGAAGACATAATTACCTTAGATAGCGAGCACTTGGGGGTAGCAAGCTGGCACTAAAATTATAATGAAGACTTAACAGTGTCTTGATGAGTTAGATTAAAATACCAATTGCTTTGAATTATACAGCAGAGCAAGAGCTCTGGGGACTCAGCAAGAAGAGCATTTAATTTTTCCTTTTTTACATTGGGTGAAGGCTGCCAGGTTTCATTAGACATGTGCCAATGAGCTCTGGTCAGGATCCAGCAAATATCCAGAATCAGCCCCTCTCACTGACAGCAGATCTTGGGATGTACAGCCAAAAGCAGCGAGCGCAATAACCAGTGCCATCTAATGGGATCAGAGGAGACATCCGGCATAGCTCATTCACTCCATTCGGGCAGAACATAAAGGCCTCGGGCGCTCACATGTCACAGTGATAGGTTAGATAGGTTAGATAAGTATTCACTTGATTTTAGCCACAGAAATCAATGCCTCTATTTCAATGTCGTTTCTTTTAAATGTTAAATTAAATTTAGTGCTGGCACAAGGTGCCAAATTGACAGACCTGGGAACTTCCATTCTCCGTGGAAACAAGGGCACAGCACAGATCATGGCAGGACCAGCTTTGTAACATAAATCAAAATAATATAGAAACAAGATCATTTCTTTAAAAAAAGACAAAAAAAAAAAAGACACCCTGAGCATTTTGCGTGTGTGATGTATCTTTCTCCCCACCCTTTATCTGCTTCTTCTCTTTTGATTCTTGTCTTTGTAAGTGTTTATACAGTACCTAGGACAATGCGGCCTTGATCCTGCTTGGGGCCTCTGGGCCCTGTGGCAATATAAATATTAATAATGACACTGCCCTTGCCAATACGGTTAAATCAGTGCAAAACAGCCACCTGTAGTGGTGAGAAAACAGTTTACCCGCCTTGGCCTTTCTGCTGCATCTGCCAAGAAGGCACCTGCTTGGTGCCACTGCAGTGGTGGTTTACATGATGGGGCCCATCAGCCTAAGAACAGAGCTGAGACTCACCAACTCATTACCATCCAATGGTAACAACTTTTGGTCACTAGGCTGTATTCGAACCTTCAACTTTGCAATAAAAGGTTCTATGCCCCATTCCCAATCCCCAAAGTCATTCATCCCCCTGGCCACCACAGACTGAGATGTTCAAGTAAATGTCTTACCCAGCATTGAAAACAAATCAGATATCAGATTAGACCTTTCCTTTTCAACTCTTTCACTCAGTGAAGAATGGTACAGCCACCAGGAGACTGCCAAGCCAAAGTAGGTCCCAAATATGTGAACATGCATCAAGCTTGTGTGTTCCTCAACCTGCAGGCAACAAAGATATTCCATTCCTGGGTATCAAGATGTCACTGGGTCCCCTTGATGTGTACAGAGACTTGCAGCTCTGTTACTTATATAGTGTCCTTCATAGGAACCCTCTCATACTCAGTGTTCACGAGCCCTCAATGCAACAGTGCTTTTTGTAGCTCAGAAAAAGACATGGTCCCTGCTCCAAGGAACCTGCAGTCTAATTCAGACAAATTAAATACACTGTATCAGTTCTAGTGCAAGGAGATGTGCAGATACCCTCAGGCTGGAAAAATGCTTCCCAGAAGATGGTTAGAAGGAAGAAGGGCTTGGTGGATTGGGTGTGGAAGGCTGCTCCAAGCATGGTAGGCAACATGAATGAGGGAGCAAAGGGGACAACTCATTATTATGATTACTATCATTTATTTGATGGGCCAAGGGAACAAAGGCTTCCTCTTGGCCTTCATGAAAAGATATGGAACCAAAGGGAGGGCTAGGCAGGAACCTGCAGTGGGAGTAAGAAGCGCCACGTGGAACTTGGGGCAGAGCCTTGAAGGTGAGGACAAGGAGCATTAACTTAATGCAAAAGGAAAGAAGCCACTGAAGAGACTGGAAGAAGCTGTGGTCAGAGCAGCAGGAAAGAAAGCAGGAGCATGTCAGCTGGGATAGAGAGGAAAAGTGAGGCGCAGAAGGCCAGAGAGAAGGTGCTGTAAACACAGTGAGACACAAGTAGAATCCCCAGCCACATAGCCCTTCCACATGCAAAACTGCCTTTCATTTCAGTGGCAGCTGCATGCATGCAATAAACTGCAGGATGAGGCCCAGAGCGAACCAGCTTAGATCTGACTATCAGACCAGCAAAGGGGAATGTTTCCAAAGGAAAACAAAGATTTGTTTAAACCCTCCAAAGCCTTTTCCCACGCATATGATAATGTGGTTACCTACCTTCAGGAATTTTACATTGATCCATCTGCTCGTACTGAAAGCTGCCACCTCCACCATCGCCATCCAAATCAACTGAATAGGGTTAGCCTTGCCCAGAAGAGCTCCAGCTGAGATTAAAACAGCAGTTACACTTATACTGCCCTTTAATATGCTTTAAAAAAAGGAGAAAGTTAATTGTGAAATGAACTGAACCAAAAAAAAAAAAAAGAAGAAAGAGTCATTAGTAGTCAGCACTGTTCCAGACATTCATTATGGAATTTTCATGCTTGTGAGGTAGATCCCCATTTTACAGCTGGGTAAACCAAGACACAGAGATTTAAGGGCAGCATTTTCAAAAGTGGCCTTTCATTTGAGGTGCCAACATGAGATACTTTAGGCCCAATTTTCAAAAGTATTAAGCACACATAACTCTGACTGAAGTCAACAGAAGTCGCAGGTGTTCAGCACTACTGACCACCAACCCCAAGGTGCCTCAAGCTGAACTGAGACATCTTAAATCAGAAGTCACTTTTGGAAAATGTGACCTTAATGGCTCGTTGAAAGCCACAGAGGGAGCGAATGTCAGAGCTAGGATTGGAGCTCTGCAATTTCTGGCTCCCCATCCTGTGCCCCAACCACTAGATCACACCGGTCTCTCTGCACAAGGCATTCTGAAGTTCCTACAGTCCTCACACAGAATGATTTCTTTCCCTTTCCCCACTTCTCAAAAGGCTGTCCACCATTTTGTCCTCCTTGCAGTTTCTATCAAGAAAACAAGGGATGTTAATGACTCAGACACACTGTAATTTATAGATGTGTTCTGGGCTGTTCTTGACCTTTACAATATTCCGGAATTTCCATTAGCTGCTTCTCCTGCCTCTTGCCATGAGAAAGAACATGCTGAAAATCCTAAAAATTGTCCCTGCAAAGGTAAAGATTGTGTCTTACTTCTGATAGGAAAATCATCTACGAGCATATTGCTCTGTAGTTGCAGACAATTTTCTTGTGTGTGCAGCATGCACAGCTGGGGCAGGAGATGATTTTTATTTAAGGAAACAGTGCTTCTGAAAGGTACTGGCCTGAGAGCTGCGCAGACCAGACTCTATCAATTCAGTTGCTTTCACATCACCCTGCCAACACAACTTAACCCTGACCAGAGAGGTCACCTGTAGGGGTTAAGGGGTGTTCAGTCTCTGTGGCCTTGGTCTCTCTGCTGGGTCTGCCATTAAAGTTGTCATTGGTGAGGATGATTTTTGTGAATGTGGACTCCTCTCAACCTACCAGTCTCATTTCACGTGGGGGACCCCAAAATGACCATCACATGAAGATAACTTGAGTCACTACAGACCTAGGCCAGAGCTGCACCAGCAGTAGAGCTGGGTGGGAAATGGTTTTCTTATCCTGCAAATATTTTCAAGAGTTCAAAACAATGTCCTGTCTCAAACTGGGGCAAGGTCAAAATCTCAAGGTATTCATGAACTGAAAACCTCCTTCTCTCTCCCCCGCCCCATTTCAGGCCAATCAAAACATTTTGTTGTGATCACTTTGAAACACTGTTTCCATTTGAACCTTTTCTTCTTTTTTTCAGTCAAATTAGCTTGAATTTCTAAATGAAAAAAAGTCATTTAAGTCCCAAAAAATGGGAATTTTTAAATTTTGATGATTTAGGAAAAAAATTCTAACATTTTTTAAGTCAGAAAATCCATCCAATTTAGTCCTGTTTTGCAAACAGCTTTGTTTTTGACAAATCTGCATTTTTCACCAAAAAAAACTTCCAAAAAATTGTTGAAAAATTCCCCACCAGCCTAGCACTTCAGGATTCCTTATCTTGTGAACCAATCCCCTGACCAATCAGCATGAGTCTTGTGATGACACCTTTTAGCCAACTTTTTGCAAGATCTTCCAGCAGGTCATAGCGCACAACATCCCACTTTAGTTAGCACCTGTCAGAAACTCTTGCTGTACTGCCACACAGTAGTTATTGCTACATATCTAATGATGGGGCAGTAATTAATTCAGCAAAGCCAAAAATCAAGATGAAGGCACTGAGTAAATGGGATTAGTTAGGAAAGGTCTCAGCAGTTTGTTGTGCTTCACATTTTTAGATACACATAACAAAATCATTAGGGCCATGAAGGTTATAACAAGAAATGAATATATGACAAGAACACTTAAAGGCATTTAAAAAGCAGAATGAAGGTGATGATTTACCTCTGATGTCCTAACAACACTCAATGAATTTGGCTGCAGCAGCAGAAGGAAAATATTTATGCTTGCTTCTTCTGCAGCACATTCCATCCTAAGACCTCTAAGCATTTTACAACCATTCATGAATTAAGCCTCCCAACTGAGTTGGGTATAGATGGGGAAACTGAGGCACGGGGGGGTAAATGATTTGCTTGGGATCACACAGAATGGTTGGGACAGAAATGGGGATGAACCACAAATCTCCTGACTCCCAGTTGGGTGACTCAGGCACAAAACCATTCCTTTCCTGTCTAGGAAAGAGGGAAGGAGGAAGAGAGGGAGATCCCTGTAGTTCCATAGTTATACTACCCAATCAGTACCAGTTAGTATCTGACATTTTGCTTGTATCCTGGCCGTGTTGTCATTGCCAGTGGAGTCTTCTTACACTTAACAGTAGATGAGATGTTGGGACTGTAAATGCCTTTGCCATATACCAGGGGTGGCCAGTCTGAGAAGGAGCCAGAATTTTCCAATTTACATTGCCAAAGAGCCACACTAATACATCAGCTGCCCCCCATCAGCCCCCCCCCCCTCCCAGCACCTCCCACTCAGCAGCAGTCCTGCTGATCAGCCCCTCCCCGCAGCTCCTGATCTGCTGTTTCGTGGCATGCAGGACGGCGGGAGAAGCGAGGGCACTGCAGGCTCAGGAGAGGGCATGGGAAGGGGTGGAGTGGGGGCAGGGCCTGTGGCAGAGCCAAGGATTGAGCAGCGAGCGCTCCCCTCCCCATTGGAAGGTTGGCCGGAGCCACAGGTTGGCCACCCCTGCCATATACTATATGTGTAAACAGCAGTAGCATTCCATAATTCAATCAGTGCTCAATAACTAGCTAATGGGTGCAGGATTTTGTTTTGTTTTGTTTTGTTTGGGGGAGGAAAAGGGAGAGGATATCCATTAAGAAAAAGAGCAGAGGTCATAAATTCTATGACCATTAACAACATATGCAGCTACAAGTTAAAACAATGATACGTAGTTAGCAAATCCCATGTCTCATGATATAAACTGAGCTCCTCAAGGAACTGGGAGGAATGTTTCCCTTGAATGTACAGTGTGCAGTATGATGGTATTGGCCACTGCTAGAGGTAAGACAATGGCGTATATGGACAAGCTGTGTGATTACCTATGGGTAGGACAGGAAGTAGGAGAGCAGGCCAGCTGGACCAGTGGATTTGATGCAATCACTCTGTGCCTCAATTCCCCATCCACACCTCTCTACCTCACAGGGGTGTTGTGAGGGTAAAGACTCTGAGGCACTCAGATACTATGGTAATGGGGCCATAGAAGGAAGGTAATTAGATCAACAGGTGGCAAAATGCAGTTAAAATTACAAAGCCAACCATGAAATAACAAAAAGCCCTGCCAGTGTGATGGTGCTGCTGGGTAAATATACCAAAAAACAGGAAAAATTACCTTAGCCACAGCACTTAGAGATGCTACATTAAGAGTAAATGATCCATTCCAGGATGTATGAATTACCTGTGCAGGCTGATTTTTATTTTTCCTGCTGAGGAGCTAAACAAAAATCCTTCCACGAGCACAGCCCACTGAACTCCAAGTGCGGCAATTAGCAGGTAGAATCCAGTGCTGCTAAATCCATATCTTTTCAAGAAGGCCAGGAGGAAGCCAAATCCCAAAATCACCACGACGTTGACATCTTGAAATGCTGCATGGCAGAGGAACCGAGAAATCTGTCAAGTTTTCAATGCAGACCAGACTCCACGTTAGCACCACAGCAGTGATCAATAAACCTGCTGACAATTAATAACTGTCTCAGAGTTATCCTCAGACATTCTGGTGGAAAAGGAGGGTGGTGCAAGACCATGGATTTCAAGAGTATTAATTTATCAGGGGGCAAAACCTTTAATATTAATCCATACTGCCCCCGACCCTCTGTGAGGGAGGTCTTATTATCTTAATTTTCCAGATGAGGAGGTGAGGCACAAGAAGATCAGAAGAGCTGGGAACCGAGGATGAGCGGTAGTAGTCTAAATCAGGGGTAGGCAACCTGTGGCACGCAGGCTGGTTTTCAGTTGCACTCGCATCCCCGGGTCCTGCCCGCCAGTCTGGGGTCTCTGCATTTTAATTTAATTTTAAATGAAGCTTCTTAAACATTTAAAAACCTTATTTACTTTACATACAACAATCGTTTAGTTATATATTATAGACATAGAGACCTTCCAAAAACGTTAAAAGAATTACTGACATGCAAAACCTTAAATTAGAGTGAATAAATGAAGACTCGGCACACCACTTCTGAAAGGTTGCCAACCCCTGGACTAAACAATGAGGCACTGGACTGGGACACGGGAGTTCTGGGTTTTACTGACTGTCTTTGACCTGCTGTGTGACCTTAGGCTTCCACTTCCTCACTCTGTGCCTCTGTTTGCCCTCCCATCTTCTCTCTGTCTTGTCTATTTAGATTGCAAACTAACTGTTACAAAAATATGAAGATGTTTATAAGTACAATGAAAGACAGAGGCAGTAATATGTTTATGAGAGCACTGGTAATTGCTTTCAAATTATCCCTTGCAGTCAGTCAGTAAAAACAAAGGACCACATCCTGTTCTCCGTTACACAAAACCAGATCAGCAGGATTGGCACAGAAGTAACCGAGAACCAATTTGGAACGAGATCTGTAGAGAGTCTTATCTTGTTTCATTTTGAAAACACTGACACCCTCCTTTTCAAAGTGGGCCACGAGCCCTATTTTCACCATTCCAGGAGGAGTGCTGTATTTGAGATAATATTCAGCTAAGCAGTACTTTTCTCTACTGCAACTCTGTCTGCTAAGAAATGTTTCTCTGGAACAGAGTCCCCTTATCAAGGCACAGGCAGTGTGTCTGCTCCTTGTTGATTTTAAATGCCACCTTACACATACACACCCCAACTACATACACCCAGCCCCCTTCGTCTTCCCTGAAACATCTCAAGCCTGTTTTTTGATGTACAAATTCAGAGTGCCTACTAAAAGGGGCCAAACACGTTATGCCATAGAGTTTGTAATTTTACGGTGAAAGGTCCTCACAAAAAGATTCGTTAGTCTCTAAGGTGCCTCGTTGTTTTTGCTGATACAGACTAACACGGCTACCACTCTGAAACAAAAAGATTTGAAACCCTTGATTCTGCAGACACTTACACAAACGAGTAGTTTCATCAAAGCCAGGGGGGACTGCTCCCAATGCATCAAATTATTCAGACACATCAATGTTTGCTGCATCAGGCCTTAGATTGCTCTTTCTGTGCCATAATTTTACAGCATCCAAAAACATTCTAGGCACCTCACCAGAAAGACATGGTGCCTACTCTGAAGAACTTACAATGTTGTTTTAGATGGGACGCAGTGAATGAGAGAAGCAAACGTGGAGGGGAAAAAGGACTAGGGTTACAAGAATGTTGTGACTGTGTTGGCCCCAGGATATTAGGGAGACAGGGTGGGTGAGGTAATATCTTATTGGACCAACTTCTGTTGAGGAAAGGGACAAGGTTTCGAATGACAGAGAGGTTGTCTTCAGGCCTGGGAAAGGTACTCAGAGTGTCACAGCTAGCACTGTAAGATCACATGGCATGTGCATCTTCCGGGCAGTGAACTGGAAGTGTTTGGTTTTTTAACGAATAATTATTATTGACTCGCTTATTTGAACACCAGGGAAGAAGTGAGTCATAAGGACTGTGAATGACAGAAGGTGGCAGTTTGGTGAAGTGCGTGGGCCATGTGTAGGATGGCTAGAAAAGAGAATGAACACTGAGGCTGGAACCTCTGGAGAAGTGGAAGGAGATCTACTGTGTATAAATCTCTCTATCCCTAGGCCTGGTAGCCCCAGCATATGTGCTAATAGGTATATTCTTATGTCGATGTGCAAGTTTCTACACGTCATAGCAAGGATTAAAGCAAATGTATGGGGGGGGGGAATGCAAGTTTCTGGCTTTTGAGTAACTCACATACAAAATATTAAATGAACCCAACTCAGTGCATCACCATGGGCAAGTCACATCCCCTTTCTGCATTTCAGTTTTCCCTATCTGTAAAATGGGATTAAGATTTACCTATCTACCTTACAAGGAAGTCATGAGGATTAATGGGTTAATATTTGCACAGCACTTTAGACAGGTTACATGCTATATATGTTTTATCATAATTGCTAATATATATCTTCAGTACATGTAGAAAAAACACATTTCTCAGATGCAGGATTGTATACAAAAGATTCAATGCTTACAACACAGAAGCAAAGTTGAGTACCATAAGACAATCCCCAGTGTTTTATTAAATAAGAAAAAGGGCTACTTTTGCCTGCCAGAACACATGTGATAACAAATATAAGGCCTAATACAGAGACCATTATTTAATAGTTTCACCCAGTAAGGGGCAGAAACCAAGACCCAGCTCAGAACAGCCCAAGATCCTTGGGGAAGGTTGGATCGAGGTTCTGAACTTCACTGCTCAGACTCACCACTAATTTTAATCCATTCCTACTAGCTGTCACACTATGTCAGTCATAGAATATCAGGGTTGGAAGGGACCTCAGTAGGTCATCTAGTCCAACCCCCTGCTCAAAGCAGGACCAATCCCCAACTAAATCATCCCAGCCAGGGCTTTGTCAAGCCTGACCTTAAAAACCTCTTAGGAAGGAGATTCCACCACCTCCCTAGGTAACCCTTAAGTCTGTCCTTAAGCCTGATTCTTTTGCTCTGCACATTGTGCATTCATTTGTCCCAGGTTTTCATCCATCTAGATTTTTTTATTATTACTTTGTATGATCATAGTTCCAAGATCCCAGTCTTGGACCTGAACCCATTGTGCTAGGTATTGTACTAACATAGAACAGGATGGTCTTTTCCCCGCAAAGAGCTTACAATGTACATATAAGATGAGAGACAGCAGGTGGATATAGACCAGTGAGGGAGCACAAGGACACAATTTAGTACTATTTGACACCCACTCTTGCCTGGTGTAAATGACTGCAGAAGGTGCAAGCCACCAGAGTATTTAAAGCAAAGTAGCCATACTGTATTTGTCAGATGTACAGCACTGTTCGAAACAAGCTCAAACGCACCCAAATAAAAGCACACCATGAACCCTACCTTTAACAACAGGCTTGCAAACTTACCAGGATAGATATCAAGGTCTTTCGGCGTACTTCCACTTTCGTTTGAAAAGCAAAACCAAAATATGAGGATAAAGGCAGTTTCCAAAGAGAGTATGAGCCCCGGCAGACCACATCGGAGACTGGGAGGATAGTCAGAACCCATTGTACATTAGCTCGAGTGTTAAAAACACACACAGGAATATTTTTCTTCTATAAGAACGTTCCACCAACCTCAAACCAAAAGAAGATGGGGGGTGAGGAGGGAATAAAAACTTCAATGCGATAAGAAAGCCCAAGAGGCGTTAGCAAGGAATAGCTCCTTATCTAAGGCAGGTCAGGAGTGCAAGTCCGCAGCGACGAACAGCAGTTGAGTCAAGTCGATCTGTGACGTGCAAGAGAATGTATATTTAAATGGTAAAATTCTACCGTGGCAGGGCCCTCTTCACCAGCTACAGGTGGGCCTTATTAGTTAGCTGGGCTATAATTAAAGACAAGCATGAACTGGAACGTGGGAGTTTTGCCATTGATTTCAATGGAGCCAGGACATCACCTTGAATCTGAACCCCTCCCCATATTGAGGAAGGACATATTCTGATCCAGGGGCCTAATTTGTGAGCCAGTCAGGGTTGCTTTGTGCCAATATTCCAGCAACCAGCCTCCTTAAAAGCTGGTGGATCTAACCAGCGTACGGGAATCTCTGGTGGTGTAGAGCTACCATAGTGCCTCTTATGCCATCCCCCTCTCCTGGCCTGTACAGAGCGTGGCTGTCGAAATGGGGATATGGCTGGAGCATCTCTAAACCCTGGTGATCCCCAGCTGCTGGGAGGCTTTGGTAGAGCAGGCATCATTTAGAGCAGTCATGTGCCTATGTAATCTATGCCAGGAACTGGGCCAGCCCCAAACTACCCCTGACACCCTCCCACAGCCATGGCCTAGGGCTCCTTGGGTGCAGTTGAGAATCTGATCTCAGATCTAGATCAAAACCGCAGATCCAAACATTACAGATCTTTTGAAATTCAGATTCAGTCTGGATCCTCCTCTAGATGCGAATTGGCTTAAATGTGGCTGAAGGCAGGAGGGCTTAATGCCTTGGACAATTGGGCCTGTTGTAGTCGTAGAAAAGAGGTCTTGGATTCCCAGCTCCCTTTCTGTCCCTAGAGGAAGAGAGTGGTCTTTAAAGGCATATTGGCAGGGGCATGTGGGGGAAGCTTCCCTGATGTTTTTTTTATGAGGCACCCTCTCTGGGGACAGATACAAGAAGGACTTCAGGGCTCGACTGCTAAATTCCCACATAAAAAGCTTTAAATGAAACCTTACAAAAATTAGGCCATTAAAAAAAACAGTGAGGAAAGAGATGAAATGCACCCTCCATTCACAGGAGATATAAAATCCTATCCTGGGGGAAAGATGGGCTAATACAGTGGTTCTCAGCCTTCTGTTACGATTACTATTTTATTACCATTGTGCCTAGGAGCCCATCATGGATGAGGATCTCATTGGGCAAGGCACAGAACAAAAAGAGGGTTGCTGCTCCCAAATGCTTACAACTCGAGTAATATTTTTCGTATTGCAACTGCTTTTCCACAGTGGGACCACCTTAAAGCCCCTGCATTCCCATCTAGCTGGGACCCCCTTCACTTTTAGTAATATATTAAGGAAAAGGGGCCCCCAGGTGGAGAACACCAGGGTTAGCAGACAGCATTTTATGCAATCTGGGGCATTCCAAAAGCAACATACTGTTGCTGCTCTACCCCTGCCCGCTGTAGTTTGGCTCAGATAAGCAGAATGATGAAGATTGCCAGACTCCAGATGTCGAGATCTGTTCAGCCTCTGCTCCCAAAACACCACTCCTGATTGATGTGTTTACCAGCTGGCTGAAAGGCAGGACATTTCACTACCAGCTTGTTGCCGGCACAAAGTGCCCGAGGGGGGCAACAGCAGGGGTGTCCGTTGCCCGGTGTGCACCACGCCAATAAACACACCAGGGTAGAGAAGCAAACCAAGTTTATTTGAGATCTCAAAGTGGTGCTGGGAGACTTGACATGCCTCAAATCCAGCACACCTAAAACAAGCAGTCTGTTCCTTTATATCCATGAGAACTTTTCTCGCTGACAAGCAAGCCCCCGTTTCCCCTCCCTCTTCTGTCCGGCTGCAGCATTCTTTTCTCACACACTTCTTTGTCTTCCCCCTCCCTCTTCTCCTTCCTCCCCCTGTAGCAGTTACGTAAGCGCAGGTGCATTAAGTAATCTTGGCCGCGGCAGCTCATTAGTAAGTTTTCCTTCTGCAAGTTATCTTGTCCTTCTGCTAAAGGTGCACAGGCCTCATTATTTCTGCTTTAGACCAGTTTGAGCTGTATGGCAACTGATAAGAGACGTTGCACCTGGCCTTTTCTATTTATTGGCCTGTTAGGTCAATTAGAGTTTAAACATGGAAGAACTTCTGCTCATCTGAGGCCTAAACAGGGAGACTGTATATCCTTATTGCCTTTTACCTTTTAAGTTACTTAGGATTATCCTTAGTGACACCAACAAGCTGGCTAACTGTAAAATAAATGCTTATGCTTTGTGATCTGATTCCGTCCAGGGACTTGCTTACTGCCTTCCCTAGACCAACAAGCCAGTGTTAGTATTGGCAGAAGGAATACTTTAGAAATGAGAGTCATTATTGCCTATTTTAGAAATAAAATTTCTATAAACTCTCGACTGACTTTAATATATTCCTTTTCACAAAGAAGCACTGTACCTTACTTGATTGAAGACTGTTTGGGTGTGATGGATGGACAAATCGACTAGTCTGGAATCAGAACATGCTTTTCACATCTTTCAGTAACATACATCTTATTATTCACAACTAGTCCAAGACCAATCATAATAATGCACCATGAAATAACGACTTCCAAAGGTGTGAGTCCACTGACTGTCATTCATCCTAAATGATCCCACTATTGGTTTACACACTGTTTAAGAATCTAGTGGCACACAGACGCAAATCAATTCTCCCACCGCTAAAATGGAGCCACCTCTAGGAAGAAACACCGCAACTGTTGAGCAGAGCACAGCAATGTTCCACAACAGCTTAGGGTGGGAAGTGAAGAACAATACTAGTAGTCAATGGTGCTACAGGGGAATGTAAGGCGACTTAACATGATAATTATCCAAGTTGAAGTTTGGCTGAGCTAACACCCCTTATACTGGGGGTTGGGTGAAACCATGTTGAAGCTGGTGGGCAGCAACAATTAATTAAGCTCCCATATGGAATAGCTGAAACAATAGGAGCCACTACCCAAAACACAGATGACCTGCAAAACCAGTGAGGAATGTGAATTATCTGAGTGGAAGTTTTTCACTGGTGACTAGATACTGTTTGCTGGAGAGGTTTGAGAGTGGCGGAGGCAGCTGAAACACCACAGAAGGCAGCAGGGAAGCACGTGTAGCATGACCCTGAGATAAAGCTAAGAGAGAGCTTTGAGGTCAAGTGCTTGCTGAAAAGGGGCTTGGAACTGTGAGCAAAGAAATGGTTCCCTGTTGGATTCTTACTCGGACCAGGAAAATAGGACTTAGTGTACACTCTTTACAAATAATCGGGAGTGCATCAAAAAAATATTAACTCTGTCATCAATTTCTTCTCCCAAAAGAAACAACCTGCAAGACCCCTAATATTGGCCAAGTGCTCAGGTCCAACAGGGGAGCAACATTATGTACTGAGTGCCATCAACGTGCTCAGTGCTGTAGAATGAGGTGGATGAGATGGACCCTGCCTCGAGGATTTTACAATCAAAGTTAAGCAGACAATGCCTCTTAGCCACATAATTAGGATGACCAGACTAGGACCCTATTGTGCTAGGCACTGTACAAATTCAGAACAAAAACATGATCCCTGCCACAAAGACCTTACAATTGAATTAAAATACTTGACCCAATTCATTGGGAAGTAGCTATCAGAGAAACCGAGACTTCTAGAGGAACTGAGAGCACTCAGAACCTTGCAAGATCAGACCCTGTGCATCTCATTGATACACACGAGGTGCTGAAAGAGACTGAAAAGCAGCACAAAAATGGCATCTGCAAAGTTTCTGAGAAGATCAGCTTGGAATAGCATCTCTGAAGGTAGATGCAGTGGTAGTGTGCAGCGTGAGGGTATTTTGGGGGTGTGTAAAGTTCTTCTTTGGTGAAATTGGTGCAGTGATAATATTGCACACCTATGCCCAAGAGACAGAAGCAGTGTCTATGAATGGGGAGAAAGCCACCTACTGGCAAAGAAAAGAATACCAGGCAGGCAAATGTACATTGTAAATTGTAGGAAATAGCAGGGATAGAGCCACCACCTGACGCACATTTGGCAGGTGATCCAGGCAAATTCACGGACATCCACAAATCCTCCCAAAGTGCTCTAATCAGCCACCTTAGGCAGGACAGAGGATCCAGGCACACTCTAGACCCATCAAAACAGAATGGGAGTAGAAGTGGCAGCAGGGAGAGACAAGAGACGAAAGGACAAAGAATACAAAAAACTAAACAAAACAGTGAAGAGAAAAAGATGAAGAAGAGATCAAATCAGAGAAGAAAAGTATCTAGAATGTAAAAGTGAAGAAAAGGAAGGGAAAGACAAGGGGGAAGGAAAGGCAACATTATTAATGTATGATCTAAAATTGATCTGGCTATTATGTGAACATTTTCCCAGCTCAAAGGGGAAGGAGGTGACGGTCTCTCTGCAGACTGAGCTCATATTGGATACTGATCACTTTCCTATAGTCTGTGAAAGGTTCACAGGGAAGATAATGCTCTGCACTTCTCTCTCTTGCAAGGATGTCAAAGTCAACATGCCTTGGTGCCTAGGCAAATGTTATTATCATCTCCATTTTAGTGATGGAGAAACTGAGGCACAACATTTAAGAGAGTCACACAAAATGCACAGGACAACCCCTGTCCTGCAAGGAGCTCCATAGAGAGAGCCGCCTTCACCCAGCCACCTGCCCAGACAGATCTCAGGGCAGCATCTGGACTTCAGTTAGGTCTTGACTGCACAAGAAAGTTGTGAGATTAGAGGCTAATTTAGTTAAATTGGTACACCCCCTTGTGTGGGCACTTATTTTGCTTAGAAGTCTTCTGTATATATTGAATTTAAGTCCATTCTTACTTCAGTCAAGGCCTTAGAATTAGACCCAGACCAAGGAACAGAACCCAGTAATCCCAACTCCCAGTCTTTTTGCTCTAACCAAACAGACATTTGCTAGTATCTTTGACACTAGTAAACAATGGAATGGCCAAGAGGGAAAGACAAATGCACTAAGCAAAGGGGACTGGGTATTTACCCATCTGAAAACTAATGCATCACATCCTACATGCTGCTGCTTGGGTTTGGTATAACTTCCTTCTCGTCTCATTCTTATCAGCTTTATTCAATATAGACATACTACCCAAGCTGCTAGTGAACTCCCCCAATCCTGTCAGCAGCCCAACGTAAAAGCTGGGAAAGTCCCAGTGATTTCCAAATCCTGATCAAGACTGTGCCAAGAAATCAGGGTATTCTGGTGCACAGATGTTACCACGAGGAAGCACTAGAAATGCTTGTACAGAAGGTGTAGCCATGCCAGTCCCAGGATATTAGAGAGACAAAACAGGTGAGGCAGTTACCCCACCTTGTCTCTGCACAGATACTAACTGGAGTACGTGGGCCAGGCCCATCCCAGGGGACACCATATTGCTCCATTCGCTTGGCCTATCACCATTATCTGAGCCTCTCCAACCTCAGAGCGACATGACTCCGCCACGCCCAGTGCCCCCAAAGGGGCTGGCGGGTCCCCTCACACCTGGCACTGGTGGCTCTACTGGCTGGGCAGGTAGCTGCATCCCTGGGAGGCCACCCTAGTGCCAGGCCCACTCCTGCCGACCTCCCATTGGCCAGGCAATTACCACCCTTTCAAGGCTCGTCCTATGGCCCAACAAGCCTAGAGAGGTAACCTCTGATTGGCCAGGCGCTGGTCCCCGTCCCTTTTTGATTGGCCTGTTATGAGCCACGGTCCCCAATTTGGTCCGATAGTTGGAAAAGGCTGGATGTGCCCCCTGCCCTGTTCAGGGATTGGGCGGCTCAGCTGCCATTCTCCAGTTCTTTCTCTTCTCGCTGACTGGCGAAGCTGTCGGTCAGTCACTCTAGAGGCAGGGCTACGCGGCGTCCTGGGCGGCTGCGTTATGAGAGAGACGGAGCGGGACAAAAGGACCTTGTGTCCTCTTACTTTTGGACACTGGGATGTCGCTCTCGCGTTCCTGGTAGCCTATTAGTCAGTGAGGCTGTCAATCAAAGCGTGTGGGTGGGACTATAATGTCAATCAAAGATAGAATAATCCCTTTGTCCGTTTCCGAGTGGATAATGTCCCGCCCACTCGTGTTTTTTCTCTGATTGGTCAACCTTGCTATCACTCATAATGTGGGGTGCGTGCCTGGTGCGAACGCACGGGTGGGTGGGGTGAGAACAAAATCCCTTCAATTAATTGGAGGGTGTGCTGTCAGTTCACCCTTCTTTCTCTCTGGTAGACGTCACTCAGAGATGGGGCGGGCCTGTGACTTGACGTCTCTGGAGGGGCGGGACAAACTTTTTGATCGGCTCTCTTACCCGTCCGTCAGACCCTCGCTTTCGTTGATTGGTTTAACCTCCCGTCGATCCCATTCTGTCATCCTCGGATTGGATGTTGTCGGCCAAGGCGGGGCGGGGGCGCGGCGTCTGCGCGAGGGGACGCGGCGGGGAGGGACGGACCTGAAATTATTTTTATTTCTTTGTTTCCAAGGGGAGGGGAGAAAGCGGAAAAAAAAAATCTGCCCGGCCTCGAATGGTGGTGCCGTGAGCCGGGCGGGGCCGGGCCGGGGGCGGGGGCGGCGGCGGCGGGGCCGGGAGGATGAGCGGCGGAGCGCGGACGCAGTAAATCCGCGGCCGCTAAAGCGGAACCGTCACCGAGGGCATCTACGGCAGAGGGATACGGGCCACCCATCCACCTCGCGCGGGTCGTTCCTGCCCCCCGCCACGGCGCCGTCTCCGCTCCGACTAGCCCCGCGCCTGCCCCGCAGGCCCTTCCCCCTCGGGATCCCCTTCCGCCTGTCAGTGTCCGCCCCTCCCCTGGCCGCTCGCTCACCCACCCCAAGGGCCGCGGCTGTCGACGGAATCCCTCCCTGCGCCGGGCTCGCGGCGCCTCGCACCACCCGGCCTCAGCGCGGGCAGCTGGTCTGGGGGGTCGGCAGCCGCGCTAGGCCGCACTCTGGGCCCGGCGCTTGGCTTCCTGCGCTCCTGCCCATGCCGGGCCGATGACCGCCTCGTATCCCACCGCGAGCCTCCCGCCAGTGTTGCTGCGACCCGCGCCGCCCTCAGTCCCCATGCCCTCCAGCCTGCCCCTCACCCCTCAGCCCCCTGCCCTCCAGCCCTCCCATGCCTCCCTGTCCCTCCCAGCCCTCCCCATCACCCCCTTCACCCCCACTGCCCCCCGCCTCCCCCATCGCTCCCTGCTCCTCCCAGCTCCTCCCCTCCCCCCCCCTCAGCCCCCTGCCCCTCCCAGCCTCCCCCATCGCCTCCCTGCTCCCTCTCTCCCATCACCCCCCTTCACTTCCCTGCCCCCTCCCCCCTCCCCATCCGCCTCCCTGCTGCCCTACCGCCCTCCCCATCACCCCCTTCCCCCCACTGCCCCCTCCCAGCCCTCCCCATCGCCCCTTCCATCCCCACTGCTCCCTCCCGCCCTCCCCATCGCCTCCCTGCTCCTCCCAGCCTCCCCATCACCCCCTTCAGCCCCCACTGCCCCCCACACCCTCCCCAGTCGCCCCCTTCCATCCCCACTGCTCCCTCCGCCCTCCCCCATCGCCTCCCTGCGTCCCTCCAGCCCTCCCAGTCGCCCCCTTCAGCCCACAGTTGCCCCCTCCCAACCCTCTCCCATTGCCTCCCTACTTCCTCCTAGCCCTTCCCATTGCTCTCCTTCAGCCCCCCAG
Organism: Chelonoidis abingdonii; assembly: GCF_003597395.2. Lineage (NCBI taxonomy): Eukaryota > Metazoa > Chordata > Testudines > Testudinidae > Chelonoidis > Chelonoidis abingdonii. The sequence goes on from NC_133793.1 coordinate 9,081,425, forward strand.
TGCCTCCTCCCAGCCCTCCCCCCATCGCCTCCCTGCTCCCTCCCAGCCCTCCCCATCACCTCCCTTCAGCCCCCCACTGCCTCTTTCCAGCCCTCCCCATCACCTCCCTTCAGCCCCATTGCCCCCCTTCAGCTCCCCACTGCCTCCTCCCAGCCCTCCCCTATCGTCTCCCTGCTCCCTCCTAGCCCTCCCCATCACCTCCGTTCAGCCCCATTGTCCTCCTTCAGCTCCCCACTTCCTCCTCCTAGCCCTCCCCTATCGCCTCCTTTCAGGGGTTCCCATACTTCGCCTCCTCTCAGCCCCCACACATACACATTGTCTCATGCCCGCCCCCCTCACACATTGTCTCCTCTCAGTGCTATGCTCCTCCCTTCCAGGCCCCTCTCTCTACACACATTGTCCCCTTACCTCTCATAACTCCCCCCAGCCCCACACATAGACCCTTCTTAGAGCACCCCCTGTGCTTCCTTTCAGAGATTCCGGTCCCCCTCACATTGCCTCTTCTTCCTTTTCAGGGCCTGACCCCCTTCTCTTCTTCAACAACTGCCTGAGACCTTTACCCTCCCCCTGTCCTTTTCATAGACTTAGTTGAAATGCTGTTTTGTTTCTGTGTAGTGGTTCCCCACACCCTATCCTTTTTGTATAAATCAGGGTGAGTGGGGTGGGTGGGAGCTGCTGGCCAAGGTCCTGTTGGTGCTAATTGAAGGAAGCAACTTGGGGAAGGGGATTTGTTCAGAGTTTTTCCGCTCCTTTCCCCCACATTTATCCTTCCGGAACATTGCATCCATGGTTCTCAAACTTTTGTACTGGTGCCTGCTTTCACATAGCAATCCTCTGAGTGTGACCCCCCCCTTGTAAATTAAAAACACATTGTTATATATTTAACACCATTATACATGCTGGAGGCAAAGCAGGAATTGGGGTGGAGGCTGACAGCTCATGATACCCTGAGGGGTCCCAAACCCCCAGTTTGAGAACTCCTGCATTACATGATGTAGTGAAGGGCTTAGCATAATATGCGCATCTTGAGGGCTGCCTGGTTCAGAAATAACAATTTGGGAGAGTTTTCCACATACTTCAAACAGAGCAGAATAATGTGAATTCAAGAGGTGTAACGTAGATAACTTGCCATAGGTTTGACAGCATGAATTTGCATGAGTGGCATTGTGGATGCAAAGTTTTGGCGGACAGCAGCGTCTAACATGTTATCAAGGTTAAGGAGTTAGGTTTTTATGTAGGGTATAAAACCTCAGCTAGAAAGAAGTGAAATTGACATATCACCTACTATGATAATCTTATACTCAGAGAAGTTTATAGGACTTTTAAAGAAGAGTAAATTGGCTTATTTTAATCAGAATTAGTGCAAATTGTTTTCTTTAAAGAGACTGTCAATTTAAAAACATAATTCTGTGTGAAATCTTATAAGAAACACCTAAATTTAGTATAACTGAAAAAGATGAGAAATATTTTTCTTTTTCAGCTTATTTGTGCTTTTGATAAGCTTTTATAGTCAGTTTCACTGTTTCTTCTGCTTGTGTGGTGTTGTTTTTTTCCCCACAACAGGGCAGATAGACATTTTTTAAATATAAGAAGGTATGATTGGGTAAATTAAAAAAAATGGTAGCAGCCTCAGGTACAGTCCATGACACTGACTTTTAACTCATTTAAAAAAAAATTACTAGATTGCGAGTTCATGTGTCACTTTAAACTCAGAGTTTTTTGGTGATAAACATGGGTCATATATAAAAATAAGAGCAAGAAAATCTCAGATTGAGAGACTAGTTGATGGTGTTTTACTGTAAACAGTAACGTATTTTGGCTTTTGTTCATTAGCGTGTGTGTGTGCATACTAGAAATATGATTTTACAGGGAATGATGAATAGGTAGAATGGGTTTCCACCTGAGATAGTCAAGTACTATCAATATATTTGGGCAAAAATTGAATGACCAGAGAATTTGGTTAGAGTATTAGATATTGTGGTTGTTGGGTGTAACTGATGGACACACTCTTTTTTTGAGGGTGAGGGGGTAGTCAGGAGGTATTTTTTGCCCATGGTACTTCCCCCTCTCCCACAAATTATGTATTGGTCCCCCTTCCTCCCTGATAAGGGTGCATTTGCTGTCCTTTGGCATAACCCATGTATGCTAAAGAGCTGTGTCTGTACAGAACTTTTTTAATAAAAATTTTAATATTGTGGAGCTGTACCACAAGTAGAAAAAATTGCAATGTTTTTCATATGGAGTCATGTAATTACTGTGGAGAGTAAATCTAGACGACTTGGTGGTAAAAAATGCCAGCAACTGCCAGCACCTTGTCCACATTAGAACTTCTGACTGTGGAGCTGAAACAGTGAGAAACTCTAAGAAAAAGACTTGCTAAACAAATAAAGGTAGATAATTTGGTCAAGAATGGTTCTGAATATGCTTGCACATAATGGCATGAGTCTTGACTTGTTAAATAAATGGCACTAGTTTAAAATAAAAGTTTAAATAATTCATTTATAAAGATGAAAATTACAAGAATATTTGTACTACTTAGATGGCAAAAGGCACCTGACTTTTATGTCGCATAAAGTAACTGCATGCATTGACGTTCCATATATGGTACACATCAAAACACCATAGAGCATCTTTTTGAACAGCTGTTTTGTAAAAACATGTTTTAATCTTAAGAGTATTTTAAAGAGCGCAGTTAATTTAAGGTATACTTTATTTGAATATTAAACTTGATAGCTTCCTTAGTGGACAAGACACTGTCAACTACAGCCCTAAACAATTAGGAGAAAACAACATTTTTGAGCTAATAAGAAAGGGATGTCCAGTTCAGGTACACAGTAATTATACAATTCTTGAGTAAGAGAGAAATTGGTAGTCTTGAAACACTGATTGTTGAAAATCATGAGCTGTGATAATGTCTCACTTCCATTTCTAGTTCAGTTGAGGTCTGTATGTGCAGTAGATTGAAGATCTGAGAAAATGTGCATAATAGCCACATTAGCTTTGCAAAAGGGAACCAATTCATAATGAACTCTGATATAATGAAATTCCCACAGAGTTTTACTTTATTTCAATATGCAAATTGTGATTCTGATTATAGTGACCCTCTGCTTAAAATAAAGTTGTTCTGTGAGAAATAGTGTAACTAGATATGGATTCCTTTGTATTTCTATATTTGGCTGATATCTGAAATCCCTTACCTATCAATCTTATTTACAAATAATATACTGACACTTGTTTGCTAATTTAATAATTTCTTAAACAGATTTTTCAGAAAAATATAGATTGTTACTGCTTACTTCATTGCATTCTTTTGATCCATTCTCTGTTTAGTCTCTTGTTCATGTCAAATTGATGGAAAATCTAAGGACAATGTTAAATGTAGTAGAATAACAAAATATTAATTGCTTCAGAGTGTCTATTCTTGAGCAAAATACCATTTGGAAGTTACAAAGTAATTTAATCTTCTGTTTATAAGATAATATTTAGGGAGCACAGTCTCTTGGAAAATAGTTTATATATAGGCAGACCCTTCTCGAATCCTACGATCAGTTGCTTTTAAACAGAGATTCAACATTATATACCTTCTCTTACATCTGAACAGATTGGGGGGTGGGGAGGTGGAGGTGGGATGGATTATTAGGTGGGTGGTTGCTTTTTCAAAAGAATCATGCATAACTATGCTAGCTGTAGGTATATCTTCAATACAGAGCATCACATTTCTTGTAGTAATTGTTTCTCGTGGAATTCTTTGTTATCATTTTATATTGACATTTTCTGTTCTGAAAATTCAGACAGCTTCAAAGTACTATTCCAGGAAGAGGTAGGGGTAAGCTAGTGTGGAGGGTTTGCTTCTTTGGTAACCTAATCAGCAAGAAGTGCTTTATGTGGAATGTTCTTTCCTTTTTCCTCATCCCCTCTCTTGTCTCCCTTCCCTTTTACCATTTTCACTCATAGTTCAGTATATCATGATATTATGTAAGTAGTCTCTGATGTGATTTGACAGGGTTCTTAAACTTTCAAGATTGATAAGCAATATCTGTGGCCCACCTAAAAATGGCAATAATCATTTTATAATATCCAGATGATAACTTAGTAGGTTTTGTGTTTGATGAAATGAAGCCCCCAAAGCTGATAGGTGGAACAAACAGACCAGTGAATGTATCCTGACTCTTAAAAACAAAAAACCTCCATAACGCAATGTTGTCTCCTCGATTTTGTATGGCAGCCAAGTGACGTTTATAAGACTCCTGCTTACCTAAGTGCTCAGAGCAGCATTTTTGGTAAAGTGAAGTTTACCCTTGTAGGCAAAGAGATCATACTCACACAAAGGAAGAAGAGAGGCCATTATTGTTCAAAAGGCAAAATTATTGCTTTTAATCTGTTTGACCATGTCTGCACCAGTTCAGCAAACCAAGATTGTGCAAAATTATTAATGAATTTAGCAATTGTTGCACACTACGAATATTTCTTCATTTGGCTACTGTTCATGGTTTAACCTCTCTGAGCTCATTGGCAAGGCCCCTTACTGTGGCCACACTTAAGTTCGCCTTAAAGACCCACTTCTGCCCTGTTGCCTATGCTGAATCTAGTTTACTTTTATTAAAAATCTCTATTTGTTGTTCCCCTTCCACTAACCACTATCTGTATCTGTTAGACTGAGTTATTTGAGACAGGACTCTGCCTTGGTAGTTTGGCATGTGCCTTGCACTATTAATATTTTAATTTACTGTACCAGTGGCATCTGAAGGCTCCCAACCAGGGTCAGGACCCCTTGGCACTAGACATTACCAAAAACAAACAATGATAGCCTATGGTTATTCCTGGATTTGGTGGTTGAACATTAATAATAATAATAATAATAATAATACCTAACTGTTAAATATCTGGGATAAAATTGGAGAAGACTAAACTAAAAGTAAAATTAAGTAATGATCTAATGAAAAGTTTTGAGGCGATGAGTACAATGGTCCCTATTATACCTTTTATGATAACACGCAGACAGGTATTAGATTTCAATATGAAATTTCATCTGGAATGTATTTGGATTTTTGTTAAAGATTTAACATAAAATGATACTGTTTATCCTTCCAATTTCTGAAGAGGACGTGGTGGTTAGTACTTACGTACCTAAATTTCAGGTAGTTTAAGGTACTGATTGGCAGCTATAAAGTTTAGTGAGTAAATGCTGGGCCAGTTTGTTTACCTGCTGCGTCGGCAGGTTCAGTGGACTGTGGCTCCCACTGGTGGCGCTTCTTGGTCTTTGAGCTGGTCTCCTCTTGTTTTTTCCCTCTCTCCAATTTTCAGCAGATGCTCTCATGCTTCTTCCTTTTCCTTTTCCCCCGCATTTAGTCTGGTTCCTCATGTCCAATTTGAAGCTACTTCAGGCCATGATTAAGTGCTGTGTAGCATGGCATGCTGGCACAGTTGCTGGCAGCTTTGTGCTTGTGTACTGCAACTGAAGCTTCAGATGCCAATGGTGCAATCTCACAGTCTAAAATGATCATTGCTTCTGAAGTATTGTGATAACCTGGGTAGGCTAGGACTCCAGCTATACTATGTACAAGTGTGATAGTTCTGTGCTGTATTGCAGGATTTACTGTACATTTTAAAAGGACATCACTGCAATTTAAGCGTACTGTTTTCCCCTAAATCTTCCGGTCAACTTTCTAGAGAAGCACTTACTCTTTTATTTTTCTATGAAATACAGTCAAAAGTCTGCATTCCATTTTTTTTTTTTAAATTACCTATTCCCTATTTCACAATCTTTCTTGAATGGATCAGTTCTCGTACCCTTTGTACTGTGCATATATTAACATCTTTATTAATCAAAGTACTCATTGCAATTTGACACACATTCTTTTTACCCCTCAAGTTTTTTTCTCTTAGTTTGATGTTTCTTGGTTTTTAGTAGTCCTCCCAAGCCTCATTCTTTCTTGATCTGTTTAAAATCTTTCACCTGTATTGCTGATACTGCTCATTATATCCCTACTTAATCATGTTGACACTTGATGCCAGTTTTTATAGCTGGTTAAGATTTGCGATGAATTCCAAATGCACTCCACAACTGGTTTAACCTCCTCTTCATTTGACTTTCCTTACATATCATGGAATTCAAAACAACTTTCTCTAAAGCATTTTGTATGCATTCAGTGTCTTTTTTTGGCTTTTTTTAATACCATATATTGCCCTCAATCACAGGCATTTCCCTGGGCTGCCAGCCAAAGGAATGCTTAGGAGGATGCGTATATGTCTGAAATCTTCAAGTGGGTATTGAGAGATCCGCATGTGGAGTGAGGGACAGTATGTGCCTCTGATTGTCCAATACTTTTTGTGTTGCTTTTCTTGGTGGTATGATCACTTTTTGATAAAATATTCACTAGATTCCGTGTTCTACCTAACTTCTGATTTGGCTTATATCCAAGTGTTAAGCCTTTGACTATGCTTACAGCTCAATAAACTGTTAGGAAAAATGGTACATTCTAACTCAAGGAATATGATCTCTTTTTAGGCTTTTTTAATCCATAAAGATTCTTCCCAATGATGATTTAGTCTGGCACTTTTTAATCATCTTCCTTTAACAGGAAAAACATTTTCTGCTCATCCTTCTCAAGCTGCCCTATAGGTTTGTAACAAACCAACAGTACTACCTTTTTTTACCTTTACTCAGATCCAAGTCTCAAATATAATTTGGCTTAAATTTAAATGTTCTACTTTGTCATCCCCAATACTACAGGTAATATTACATCCCTCTGCATATGTGTCTCATTCCGCACACATTGCAGTTCCTCTGCCTGCTTTACTTTTACCTGTTTTGTTCTTTGGTATTTTCAGCTAAGTTATTTTGTGGGTCTGACTGTGTCTGTTTTTCCAATAACATCATACTCATTGCTGAATGCATGCCTCCAGTTCAGCCATTGTATTACATTTGCTTCCAGAATTTATATTACATAAAATATATGTAACTTTTCCATTTAATCTTGCCTTACTCTAATTCTTATTATACACTAGCTTTTTCCATATGATGCACTGATTTAGTACCGGGGCAAATCCCTCTCTGGATTTTTCAAATATCTCTTCCTTTTGTAAAATATTCTCCATATATATGTCCATATTAGCATTGTTCTGTTTACTTCGTGCCATTTATATGTATTCTGTCCTGTATTCATGTTTCCTGCTGTTCTGCTTATACACATCTTGTCCCTCCCCATTTTGTATCCCTTCTCTCCCCAAATCACCTTTGCACATATAAAGCACCTTTTTCATCTGAGAATCTCCATTCATATTCTCTAACTATTCAAAGTGTTTTGGCTAGACTCAGCTAGACAGGCTTGAGATCTTGCTGACTGGCTCTGTGAGCTCTGTAGTAATTCTGCATAGGTGCTGCACTTCACCTCTCTGAAGCCTACCTCTACATTTGGCACTTTGCCAGTCTCAAGATCCCTTCCAGTCCATTGTGTTGTGTGAGTCAGACTGCAAAATGAAACATGCCATCAATTCTGGTAAGATTCACTTTGCCGCCTTTGGGACTCTCAGATCGTGAAGGAATAGAGTACCAGTATAGCTTGCTACTTCATTGGACTTTACGTGCACTACAGATTGTAATATAGTTCTCACCAATTATTTTGGACATTTTTTACCTTGCAGCATCCACTCAATGCAGTGGTGTAGGGAGAAAATAAAGAATGAGCAAATAAGGGAGCAGCTCTGGCACTTAGGGGAAAATGCAGAAGAATTAACCTTTCGAAAATCCAAAGGGGGAGAGACAATTAATGTGGGGTTTGGAGTAAAATTGCATGTTCATTGTATGAGTATACTAGTAATCAACCTTTTTATTGGGTTTGCTCTACTGGATCAAATCATTGGTCCTTTCTGGTCAACACTTCCATCTTTTGTCTTTACTCCCTCTGGCCTTCCATTGTATAATTAGACCCTATGTCACTTTTATAGCGAAAGCCCTGCCCTTGTCAGTTCTTGAGCAGAACAGTGCTTTCAGATTTTTGTATGATATAACAGACCAGAAAATTGAATATCTAAAATGAAGGGTAATTATCTACAACCAATTTGAGCATGAGGGTTTTTCTCTTCTATATTAAGAATTAACTTGGGGAATTAAAATGGGTGCAGGGTGATGCATTTGAGTCTAAGGTTAGAGAGCATTTTTCTGTGTGATAAATATTATCTGTAAGCGAGGATACTGACACAGCAGCTATCAAAATTGGAGAGATGTGTGGATGTGCTTAGAAAGATCAATGAATATGAGAGGGTCATAGATAATAAATGGCTGATGCTAGACTCCAAAGGAATACCAGCTGTTTGATTTGCAGGATGAGCATACTGGTGGCGAGGCACAGTAGGGATAGTGACTAAAACAGTGAGAGAATGTAAAGAAGAATAGTGTCCAGAAAATATCAGAGCTTGAAGAGTACAAAAGTTAAGGCAGTAAAGGGAAATAGTACAAAGCCAAGGAAAGGAAAAGAGCAATTGAGAAATATTGTTAATAATGCCATAATGGAATATTATTTTTGTCATAAAGAACAAGCAAACAGAATTGTGATTCGCCTACCAGAACAAGAGGTCTTTGCGTATTTTTTTCTAATAGAGTTTAATTTTACATGTACATCTATAGCTATTTGAGACGTTTAAAGTGTACGGTCACGCCAGCATAGGAGAAAGCACTGTTTGTCTACTTAGCCTCTCTGATTTGGGTGACAAAAACTGTGAAGTAGACAATAGAATTTGTCAGGAATCACAAACATAGGTACACCATATCTGGGTGGAACAAGGGCATGCAAGAGTTCAGGTACTCTCTTCTTACTCCTAAGGACCACTGCCGTCTGGCCTACTAACTGGAAGAAATCACCAGTGTCAAAAACAGGATTAGGATTAGTCAGGTACTACTTGAGGCCCATACAAGTGTATAGCGTCTCCTTTTTAAAAGAATAACCCTGTTGCATTCCAGTCTTATTTGATGAAGCTCTTAATTATCTTGAGTCCCTTGAACAACAACATACATCTGAAAAAACAGGCTTTTTAATATTGGTGGGAGCAACCTTAGTGTATGTGTTACATCGTAAGAGGGGCTCTTAAAAAGATGAGGAAAGTCAGCGTGGCTTTCAAGAGTTAAATGAGTTTTAATGGCTGTATTCCAAAGCTCTGCATCAGAAAGAGTTTTAACTAAATAATTATTAGATTTGCATTACATTTGGCAAAACTAATTTGTTAGAGAACATGTCCATTGTTATGGACTTCAGCTGCAGAAAAGTGCACACTGGTTCAAATATATTTGTTTCCCAAACAGTGCTATGATGGAGCAGTCAGGTACACTTGGATTGGCAATGGATATTTTTGTATGTCATTATCTTTCTTGACTGAAAGATAAAAGTATCTAGGGATGGAATTCACAAATAACACACTTAACCTGAGCAATTACATTTGTGTCCACCCTGCATATATAGCTGTGTGTGTGTGTGTGTGTCTCTCTCTCTCTCTAATCCCAGGTTCAGTGCATGCCTGCCACAGCTGTTTTTCCAGCCTAGTAGCTATAATGTCATCTGCATGAGGGTTCCTGGCTATTGGATCTGCTTATATGCAAATCCATTGGCATATTCAGAACTGACATGGATGGAATCTGCTTCCCTGGCACATAAAATTTAGAGGTTCTACTAGAATCACAACGCCTGTCCCCCCTCATACCTGAGTATTGCAGATGTTCTGTGTCATGGTGGGTCTTTGTACAGGTCCTATGTCAAAGGTTGAATTTAACCTCAAAAGAATACAACATAGTGTACAACCAAAACCCATCTTACCACATACTGTTTTTTAAAAAACGTTGAAGTTATGAGATTTTTATGGTCACACTGTTTTTTTGATATCCTCTGAGGGCATTATTTGAGTGCAAGGCTATTGGCAATGCTGCAATCACCTTCTTCTAGGATAATGTACTAGCATTTCTGATTACTTTATCAGGAGCTTTTTATAGTTGTATTTAAAATGTATGCAAATATTTTCATTCTGTTGTGTAAACACTTCAACCATATATACAGGAAAATGTTTTTGAAATTGTACTATAAAAACAATGTTTTAAAAACAAAGTTGCATTGCAACTTGACTTAGTCCAGGGGTAGACAATGTTTCGGGTCATGGAGCTTCTTACCTCCTTGCCGATTAGATTTCTTTATAAATCTCTTGTTAATTCGTTTGAATGGGACTAGTTGCAGTGAGTCAGAGTTGCAGAACTGGACCTTTAGTAAGTAATCTAATAAGACATTAGGTAAGAAGGGAATGTCCACTGTTCCTCTGCTCTCCAAGGACAGTGAAGTGAAACAGAAAAGACCATGAGGGTCCACAAATGTCACTTTCTCATCCCATATAGTAATTTGATTTAACCATATGAACCCAACCATTACAAGAAATTAAGGTGGAAGTATGGTGTTTTCCTAGGCTTAAATCTTGGAATCTGGCCTAATTGTATAAATAGAGTGTGTGATGTTTCACAGGACTGCACAATGTACATATCCGTTCCTGACATCTTTCACTTTAAGTCAGGGGTGGGAAAACTTTTTGGCCTGAGGGCCACATCTGGGCATGGAAATTGTATGGCGGGCCACAAGGGCTCATGAAATTAACAATTATTTAATAAAGATACATTTTAGTGGAAACAGAAAACCTTACAGTACTATTATAAATATACCATCGTCACAATGTATTACAATAATTAAACCAAATTAACCCCCTTTCCACACTTGGGTTCCAGGCTCTGATGGCGCGATTGGGTTGTGCAGCTGGAGTAACGTGCATGCCCTCACGCTCCTCATGCAGGTCCTGAACACACGGGAGCGCAGGGCGGAGCGGGGAAAGCCCGTGACCCTGCTCCCTGGCAGGAGTGCCAGAGCAGGGCAGTGGAGCTCAAGGGCCGGATTAAAAGGTCTGATGGGCTGGATGTGGCCCACAAGACGTAGTTTGCCCACCCCTGCTTTAACTGATTTGGACCCCATGGGTATAAAAGGAAGTATTCCTCTTGTAACTTGCACTAACTTACTACTGGAGTATCTTTACACTCATTCATAGTGCAGAGAATCCATCTCTTCATTCTTATAAAAGGGGGTGAATTACATAATGTATTTCTTTGTATAGTACCAGCTGAGTACTAGGCACTTTACAGCCAAGTGCGAGTGTATGGATGTGGGAATCTGATTACTGCATACCTGTTTGCAGGCTAGCATTTCCTATCAGTACCACTATAATCACTTCCAAAATACATTTGCATTTTTGTTATGGTTAGTAGATTAAAAATAAAAGTGCCACTCTGCCTTCCACACCACAGTCATTCCTTGGCTGCATATATTTGAAACTTCAGCATTGCTATTTAAAGAATTTACTGAAATGGTTACAGGTTGGAGGTTTCTGAGATGCACGGAGGATTGTCTTGTTTAAAATAGTTGCTAATAGAGGCCATCCAGAGCATCATCATCTTTGATGTACATAGCAAAACGGTGTGCAATTGCTCAGTAATTCGTCCAGTAAAAACCGTAGGTGGTACCGGGCTCTAGAAAAGAATAATTCTCAGAGAATTGGTAAGTGATAATGGCTTCTCTTTCTGTGATAATTTGCTTCATCATCCTGAGATAAGAACATTGTTGAATTTTAATGAAACAGAATGAAGTAATCTACCCGATAGGCAACAAGCTCAGTAATTTCCACCACTAACTCTTCAGGGCTAATCGGTATTCAGTTGCTTGTAACCCACTGCTTATGTGTAAATTTGTTCTTCGCAGAAGCTTTCTTTTCTGTATCTTTTATCAAGACTGATGTAACTTCCCAGATAATATGGATGGCTATGCACAGTACAGAAACTTGAGACAGACGGTCCTACACAACATTGCACGTGTTAATTCTTTGCTCTGGGATGTCTACTGACAAACTGCCAAGTTCCGTTGAGCTTACTGACAGTATGACACAGAGAAAGTGACTGCTTGAGGATGTCATGGTGGAGCAGCTCTTGGTTTTAAAAAAATGTTTATGTATATTTATACAAACAACTTATTACATAAGTTAACATAATGCAGTAAGAGGTCATATTTTGAAGTATTGAAGTAAGATAATAGAGCTCTGATTTTCTTTGCTTCTGGTACTCTTCACCTTTCATTCTGCCAGCTTCACTGATGTAGCAGAACATATTAATTAACATGGTGACACTTGTAAGAATGACCTAAATAAGCACTTGAGAGACCACTCGGTGTTTGTCTCAATATTTCAAGACCTGTATTGTCCAGTACTTAAAGTGTTGGACTGAGAGTCAGGAAATATGCTTTCTTTTTCTGGCTCTTCCAAAGCCTGTGTGATTGTGCCTCCATATTCCCATTTTTTAAAATGGACATCTTTACTTTTAAAGATTATTATGAAAAACAACACTTTGGCAGTTTGAAATTGCAACAGACTTCCTTATTCGTTGCCTGGCTTTAATTTGTATGATGCCATGTGAGTTCTAAGTTGCTAACATTATAACTGTGTATGTGCATGAGAGAAAGAGAGGACCAAACTTCTGCAGCACTTTCTTGGGGAAAACACAGAAAACTACATGGCCTTTGCAAGCAAATATGAGAGAGACAGAAATAGGAAAAATGTGGAGCCTTTCAGCCATGACAACATGCATTTGAATGATAAACCAGCTGCTTACAAAACTTCACTTTATAAAAAATATAATGGAATGGTAAAGAAAGAGGTTGGCCTAAAGCATTTTGTAACAGCAATAAAAGTTTCATTTTCCGCCACTTTGTAAAAACAAAAATTCAAAAGCATTTTGTGTAATTTTAAAGATTCCATTAGCCCAAGCCAGCTTGTGTTTGAACAAATCTCTATTTTGTGTTCAATCTCACTACAGGAAAACCGTTGTGAGAAAAAAGCATATGGTACATTTCTTTTGATCAGAACAATATGTTCTCTTGTTGGTATCCCGCTCTTCACCAAAAGAGTTGAAATTAATGTCAGTTGTCTTTTTTTTTTTTTTTTTTTTTTCTTTACAGTACCTTTCTGTATCTGAAATTCCTGGTGGTGTGGGCACTAGTATTGCTGGCAGACTTTGTCCTGGAGTTCAGATTTGAATATCTGTGGCCGTTTTGGCTTTTCATCAGGAGCGTTTACGATTCGTTCAGATACCAGGGTTTGGTAAGTATAAAAGAAAACACTTGAAAACTGATTTTTCTGGGTGTGATAGCAAATACCTGTAATTTGGGGGAATTCTACGGCTCATAGCAATGGAAAAGTTCCAAGGCTTATAGTACCCTCATATAACCAACTCAGCATACATTTACTGATCATTGCTCTTGAGAGAAACAATGTTCTAGCAGGTAGGGCACAAGCATAGGACTTCAGAGACCTGGGTTCAGGTTCCTTCTTTGCCACAGATTTTGTATTTGGCCTTGGACAAATCATTTAGCCGCTCCGTGCCTCAGTTTCCCATCAGTAAAATAAGAATAATAGTGCTTTCCTACCTCACAGGGGTGTTGTGAGTATAAATGCATTTAAAAGGTTGTGAGGACCTCAGGTACCATGGTAATGGGGGCCATGTAAGTACCAAAAAAAAAAAGTTAGTAATACTGGTAGGTGCCAACAAGAAAACAACAAAGAAGCTCAGTTTATTGGAAATAGCTTTTAGATACTGGTAGTAGAGTGAAAGTTAGCTCTATGTTAAAATGATACAGTATTTAGATTTAATGTGTGGCTAGTCTTTTGTTTTGTACCTTCTGTCTCTCCTCCTCCTCCTCCTTTTCCCCTCCCTGAAAAGTTGCAGGCCTCATAATTATGCTGCAACTGCCTCAAGTTTATTCCACCTTTGTAGGAATCTGGCAACCATTTTAAAAATTGAAAATAAATAGTGAAACCTAAATTCTTTGTTTAAATAATCTGTTATGTTCCTTACTTGTGTACGGAATGTGGTGTTTAAAAATATGGGCTAGGGTTTTACAAGACGCCTTAGGGAGTTAAGTGCCCAGCTCTAATGAATTCCAATAAAATTTGGGCGCTAACTCCTTGAGAAATATCAGCCATGGCTCCTAATTTGACACTGTCCCTTTAAATTAAATTGGCTCAAAATCCAGGTTTTACTTTACTTGACCTTCCCTAACAGGAAAAGTATAACAATATGTAGGATTTTAATCACAATTATTAAAAATAAGTAATAGCCTCCCACTAATAACATTAACTCACAGTTGAAAATGAGGGAAATAATTATGAAGTGTATGTTTTTATGTGAACAAAAGTTATAAAGATTCATGTTTTTTTTTTTCCCCTAAGGATTATATATTTTAAAAGTAACTGGAAGCTATTCTTTTAATGCAAATTGTTACTCAACACTGGTTAATCTTTATCTCAAAAATTTTAGGAGCATATTTCACCTTTTTAAATGTCCACAGCACCTATTAAAGGGGCAGTTATGCCCATGGGAAGAGAATATATTCCTTTAAATTATAATTTGGTACTTATAAATCACTTAATGGCTTTAACATCTTTGTTTTCCAAAATGCTAACAAGGGTTTTTGCTGGTTCACGTGAGAAACAGAATCTTGCTGGCCTTGCAGTTGTAGTCAAATAACTGCACACCTCAACTGTAATGAGGCATGAAATCAAAAGCCAAGTGTCTCCTGCACCTCAGAATAAGAATGATCTCACAATTCTCAGCCCCGGAACGCGGGAAGCATCATACCATATCAGACTAGTGGTCCATCTAGGCCAGTGTCCTATCTAGCAGTGGAAACAAGGAAAGTTTCTTCAGAACTGCTGTCAATGATTTGGTTTATGTGGTGAAGCATCAGGATTTATATCCTTACATATTTTTATACCATTAATATAACCTGGATGTTCTCATCTGTTTACATACCTAATCCTTTTTTGTAAGTGTGTTATCACAAAATGGCATTGTTGACATCAAGAGGATAATGCAGTAATGCCAAGGCCTGTCAACAGTACAGTTGAAGTCCTACCTGCAGCTATGTTCACACACAGTGATTTTGTTTGAAGACCTGCTGGCAGAGTGGATAGGACCTGCACAGTTCTGAGTTGTGTGCTGTTTTGTCGCATAAATGTATCGGTTAGAACCTTCATTAGTCAATCAGATTGTTATAAATAGTAGTAACCTTTTAATGTTGCAATAACCCTGATGTCATCTACGCTGTACTTCATATTTAGCATATAAAGCGGTAGTTTCCTCTGGAATATAATTGAACCATTAAGATGCTTTCTTTTTTCCCTTTTCTCAGGCCTTCTCAGTGTTTTTTGTTTGTGTAGCATTCACATCAAATATAATATGTCTGCTCTTCATACCAATACAATGGCTATTTTTTGCTGCCAGCACGTATGTATGGGTACAGTATGTCTGGCACACAGGTAGGTCAACATTCTTTTAGTTACAACTTATTAGTTAAATATCAATCTTATCATTGCATAGCAAAATTCAGAAATATAGTTTCTGTGATTTTATTAAAACTTGTTTTTTCAGCTAGAGTTGTGCCTTCCGTTTGTTTCACAGATCTGTTTTGTGTGCTTTTTTTATGGGAATGAATTAATTTAGTTTCAAAATAACCTTAACCCAATATTTCTTTGTATGCACTCTTTTTGTAAACAGTAAGAAACCTTAGCTAGTGGCATGAAAAGTGTACCTAGGGGAGTCCCCAGAACAGCAAAAACTAGCTATGAATGCCTGACCTTGCTGCATAACTGTTTTAAATCAGGAAATTTGGAGCACGAATACAAAAAGAACTGGAGTTTTGTGAGACAATACTAGCGCTGTTCTTTCTATTTGGATTAGAGTTGTTTAACTGAGAGATTGATGATGAAGCAAATGGTTTCCCCCGCTCCCCCTTCACTGGTTTAAAAAAAAAATGCTTACCAGAACATGCTGTGTGCCTCTTTATTTAAAAGATTACTTTAGCTAGCATCATGGATATTTACAGGTTAAAGCACTTGTCACAATAACTATTTTTATTGCAAGGACAGTGTTACTGATTCCAAGCGTTTAAAAAAGAGTCAGACTGCAAAAAATCATGATTGGTTTAAAAATCCTAAGAATATTTTAAAAAATACATTTTGGGAGAGGGAGGGGTTATTTGGCTTCTAATCCTTTAGGATGCACTCAGGTTATGTTTTCAAAATTTTCTCTACAACCACGAGGGCTAGAAACTCTCTCTTTTTTTAGTGAAAGTGGAGATTCTCACCTAATCACATACCTCAAAAAGTTGGGGCTTTAAGAAAAACACCAAATAGAACAAGTTGACATAACTTTCCTTGGACAGTAGAAAAACAGAACTGGCCACTTGTAAATGTTATCTCCCTCACGTTGTATGACTCCTAATTTCACTAATGAAGAGTATGAGAATAGTGCAGAAAAAAGTCAGCATGGGCTCCCAAATGCTCAGCTAGTTTAAAATGTGTGTCAAAGAGTCTGTTGCCTGCATTTGGGGAAGGAGCTTAGTCTGTTGGGTAACAAGTGTTCCGCTTACCCACTCATATCTTCTCAGCTATCAAATTTGCTCACATGTATTATTTTAGCCATATTCATATCAGGTACAAAGAGGTACCTAAATGGGTATTACTAGTTCAGTCTAATTTAATAACCTTTCCTTGATACAAAGATCATAAACTGTAACATGGCCCCAAAGTTCTGCAGTTTCTCTCACCTGGACTCTCCCATATTGTAGGAGTTTGGGCAAAGGTATCTCCTCAGATATGTCTTTCTGTTTTATTTTTCTGAGATACCTAGCATTTGAGTCTAGATGATAAAAGCAGAGCTTTAGAGCTAAACTCTTAATTAAAACATCTTTAGTTTTTTTTTTGTTTTGCAAGAGCTAGTCTTTGTTTAATTCCATATTTACATCTGACTTGACTAACTTCCTTTTATTTGAGTCTTCAAAAAGAATAACTTAAAAGTACTTGATGCCTTTAATGTATTGCTGATACTTGTGTGTGTCTTTTCTCCATAGAGAGGGGGGTGTGTTTGCCAACAGTATCGCTTTGGATACTTTTTGTTTATATCGAAGCAGCAATTAGATTTAAAGATCTCAAAAACTTTCATGTAGACCTTTGTCGTCCTTTTGCTGCACACTGGTAAGTGTTCCATCCCTTCTCTTATTTGTATTGAATTTTTATATAACAGCACAATATTAATAAAACCAGTTAAATGTTACAGCAAAAATTACCATTGAGAGGAAAAAACTGTCAATGACATTAAAGACACAAAAATGAAATATAGATGACATAAAGGGAAATGAAAATAGAGAATAAGAAGATGCAAGAAATAAACAGAGGAATGGATTCACTCTAGGACTTAAACACCTAACTGCCACTTCAGGCACCTGAATCTGAGAATCAGGTCCCACTGGGATTCACAAAGACCCTGCTCAGTTGCCACTGAACCTTGTAGGCACCTAAACTTGCTCAGCCCCTATTTTTTTTTTTCAATAAAATTTCCCTAGGCCTCTATGTTTCTGCCTCTCAGTATGTGGACTGCAGCCCCCTGCTCCAAGCATCAAGATGCCTAAGCCTCAGTGCAGTGCATGAACCAAGGAAAGACAGGCATTTGGCTGTCTAACTTGTCTATGGGGCCCAATCCAGTAGGTGTGCTCAGGTGAGAAAAGAAAGGGAGGGGAGAGAGCACCAGAAGATCCTTCTCTTATTAGTAAACTTGATGGCATTATACAAATTCATGGTAAAAAAATTTATCACCGTTAGCTGTCGTTTGAATATTCTAGACATAAAGTGAGATGAAACTTTATCCAGGTTCAACCAACACGTTTGCAGACCATTTGCTTGTGAGATGGAGAGAATTACAATATTACAAAGAGATTTATACCATTTCTTGAAACTTTTTTATAAACGTACAATATTCTTATTTAGAGAGAGAGAGCATATTGGAAAAAATTGTACACAAATTTTAGCTTAATGTGGGCAAAAGTTTATTGGTGGTACTTGGTTAATTATTACGTTTTTCTCCTTTGTGAATATCCTGAAGTATCTTTTTGCACAAATAAGGTCTTCAACCTCTTCCAGGAACAAGGAAGTAAATTTAAATTAAGCCAAATTAAGGCCTCTTTAATTCGGAATGAGTTTCCACACACGGATTATATGCAGCTTAATCTACTTTAAATTCACACCTTTAGTTAATTTGGATTAATTTTCCTGAGTGTCCCCATGTAGACAATCCCTAACTTGGCAGGAGGGATAGCTTAGTGGTTTGAGCATTGCCCTGCTAAACCCAGGGTTGTGAGTTCAGTCCTTGCGGGGGCCACTTAAGGATCTGGGGCAAAATCAGTACTTGGTCCTGCTAGTGAAGGCAGGGGGCTGGACTTGATGACCTTTCGGGATCCCTTCCAGTTCTATGAGATAGTTATATCTCCATATATTATATTGTATATTGTCCACACTATGCAATAAATTCTGGGAGTGCTGGAGTGGGAGGGCCATGGTCCTATCAGTTTTTATCAGCCATAAGGGTGAGCAACAGGGGGTAGGGGGCAGAGAGGAGCAAGCAGTGGGCAGCGCCTGGGGGAAGGGGCAGGGAGCAGGACCTTGGGAGAAAAGGGCAGCATGGGAGGCTGGGGCCTCAGAAAGAAGGGGCAGCACTGGGGCGAGGGCCATGATTCAGGTGCTGGTGAGCCCTCCCCTCCACATACACACTTTTAGGGAGCTTCCAAGGCTGCTGGGTTACAGAAGCTCTTGAGAGGTTTTTTTGCCTTGTGAATTGGATTGAAACATTCCAGTTTGTCATCAGAGTTTTAGAATTGTAGCTACAGGTAGCTTTACACAGTATCACAAAAGAAACATTAGCAAAGATAACATCAGATACCTATGCAAATAATCATTGCATTCTGGCAGTATGTTTGCAACTCAAATTTATTTACATAGTGTGTCATTACTAAGCAGAAAATAAAAATATTGTATAATGGTTAATAGTCACCTGCTGCAACTGAATTTGTTTCTGATCTAGGACACCTGAAGCATGTAAAAAGCTGAGTTCCTAGTGAATGTATGTTTAATTCTAGAAAGTCATATGGCACTGATCATTGCTGGTAGCTGTATTTCAGGGTCTGTTAAGTACTTATAGTGGGATAAAGAAAGTGATGGGAAACCTAAAACAAATGTTAGAAATCCTATAAATATAAAACTTTGTATGAATCTAGTTTATCAGCTTTGATCAGCAGAGTTGTACTTTTTGGAAGCAGAGCTATAGATATGGACTTCTACACATTCTTCAAGACCTCTTTCGCAGAGTATTACCCTAAATCAATTTAATATGGTTTTATTTGCTAGCAGGTTCCTTTTTTTGCTAGTGGATGAGACTTCTTTCCATTCTCAAATTAAAATAAACAGCTTTGGCATATACTTACACCAATGGACAATTTCCCACTGGTTAAATGTCCTTGTTAGCACAGTTAATGGCATGATCTGCTAGCATTCTGTATTTCTCAAATTCCTGTTAGCTAATAACAATATTTAGGTCTTACATGCTTTACTCCAAGGATATGTAAGTAGTAGTAACTCCAGTTTACCAATATGTGCACTGAAGCATGAAATAATGTGCCAAAGCCCATATATAAAATAAGTGGAGAGCTAGGTTTAGAAATCTGAAGTTCCTGGCTCATAGCCTCAGGCTCAGTCCTCTAGACTATGTTGTGTCTCTTATCTCCTTAAGTGATGTATGTTGCCCTGTCTGAGAGTTGTCTAAAAGCTGTCTTTGCGTACCAAAATAAACAAGTCATTACATCTTTAATGCTGAATATCAGTATGACAAAAGACCTTTTACCACTGTAGATTGTCTTTTGTAACAGGTGTAATCCAGATATATTTATAGCGTGCTGTACATCTTATTAACTCGGTAATATGGTCTTCTTTCCAGTATTGGCTATCCTGTTGTGACTTTGGGCTTTGGCTTCAAAAGTTATGTCAGCTACAAAATGCGATTAAGAAAACAAAAAGAAGTGCAGAAAGAGAATGAATTTTACATGCAGCTTCTCCAGCAAGCTCTACCCCCAGAGCAACAGATGCTACAAAGGCAAGAGAGAGAGGCAGAGGAAGGTAGGTTATACTGACTACATAGTATTTTGCTGCCACCATCAGTAATTAAAAGAAATACTGTGTGTTGTCAGTTGTTGGCTGCGTGTGTGTGCGCTCTGTATGTTGCACTGGCTCGGCCAGATAGATCAAAGCCTGCTGTACGGGCTAACTTCCCAAGAAGACCACGGACTCAGTTTAGTGGCGAAGGCACTTGGCCAGGTTTATTGCCAACAAAGCACAGTATTAATCCCCTGTGTGCTACTTGTACTTAATACATGTATGTCTGTGACGATGGATCAGCTCAGTGAGTGGTGGGACTTCCCGTGCTCCCGGCCAGAAACAGACACTCGTCCTGCTTACTCCTCCTTTATACACTGATACAAACAAGTTATGCATTACCCCTCTGACATGGTTAGTTACCATCCTATACCTTATACCTGCTGGTTTGATCAAAACATCTCCATCCATTACCCTGTCTTCCTGACCTTATCTAGGAGGGGTCAGTGTGTCCCTGTACCAACTTTGGGCAGTGTGTTTATACCATAACTTCGTATCGGGGTGTTCTGGTATAACCCTTCTGGAATCTGCTTATGTGAATACATAATGCCTAGTACCTGTTACAAGTGTCTGTGTTTTTGCAACACTAGCATGTTCTTGCCAAGTTTATATACTGGACAGTGAACCTGCAAGCGGGCATTTGTTTTGTAATAGGGCCTGACTTTTGCCCATAGACTGACTCTGCTTTGTATCAGCAGGGCCTGATTTTAGTTTGGGCGTTAGGCCCCTCATGTCTCAGGCTCTCTTTCTATTATATTGTGCATGCTACAGCAGACCTTCGCTGATCCACGTAGTTTCTATAATTCACACCAAAAATCCCAGACTCTTCCCATTCAGATTTAATAACAATATGCTGTAATGAGTGTTACACTCAGATTTCATTATTTTTACCAACTAGACTATAAAGAAGTACTAGTACAATATGAAGAGCTGTTAATTACAATTGAAAAAATGGTGAAATAAAGTACATGTTGTAATAATTATCCTTGCTCTTTTAATTTAATTGCTAATTCCCCAAAGAGAGAGGTTTTTTTTTTAAACAGGCCTCTCTGATATTAATCAGAATTAGCAAAGTCTTTCTGTGTTTATTTAAAACACTTGCATCTTGCCTTGTAGAGAAAAAAAGGGATCTCAATTTTAGAAATAGTTAAATAATATTTCTCATATACCTTGTCTTTTCTGTTCTGGTAAATGTAGAAGTTTAAAAGTTGGCCTTTCCTCTCAGATTAGCTTGCTGAGAATAACCTTACAATGGCAACAGTTAGTTACTTTTTTATTAAGTTTTTAAACATAAATGTTTATGACAAAACACCAGGTGAAATGTACCAAATTCACAGTCCATTTTGGTCAATTTCATGGTTATAAAATTTATAATTTTTTAAATCCTGTGATTTCAGCTATCTAAATCTGAAAATTCATGGTGTTGTAATTGTAAGGGTCTTGACCGAAAAAGAAGTTGGGGAGGGGTCGGAAGGTTATTGTAGGGGGGTTTGCAGTACCTCTACGCTTACTTCAGCACTGCTGCTGGCGGCAGCTCTGCCTTCAGAGCTGAGTGCCTGGCCAGCAGCTGCCACTCTCCAGCCACCCAGCTCTGAAGGCAGCACAGAAGTAAGTGTGGCAATACTGTGATCCACCACCCCAATATATCGTTGCAACCCCTCTACAACTCCCTTTTGGGTCAGGACCCCCAGTTTTAAGAAACACGTGTCCCCCTGTAAATCTGTATAGTATAGGGTAAAAGCATACCAAAGGCCAGATTTCATGGTCCATGATATGTTTTTCATGGCCATGAATTTCGTAGGGCCCTAACCTTTACCAAAAACATTGTGAAACTAATTTTACAAAATGGAAAAAAAAATTTTATAACAATTTTTTTTAAGAAAGCTTTCACGTGAAGTTTCACCTTTTTATTTTGTGTTTTGTATATTGGTCTAGAAGCTTTATGTACAGAAGATGTATTACATTAGTGAGTATCCACTGCCTGACTCTGCTGCTGATATTGGGTATGAAGTAGAACAGAGTTTCTAACCACCAAGAATAACTATCATGCCGAAATACACTTCCTGGGCTGTCTAACTGCCATATTAAAATGGAGATCAGTTAGACCAGTATACTTACTGGGAATGTTAGACTTGGATATGATCATGAACGTTCATCTTAAAGCGCTGGAGATCTGTAAACATTTCATATTCTGAAGATATGTTGGTAAAATCCCCCTTTTCCTAGATAAAGATTAAAATCTTGTCCTTTTTTTAAAAGCAAGTCTATTAACTTTCAGACTCCTGTCTGACTTTTTTTTTTTTTTTTTACCTGGCATCATCACAAGTACAGTAACTAGTAAAATTGGGGGAAAATCTTTGTGGTTTTGACAGCACTTTGTGTGTAGTCAGTTTCGCAGTTTCCCTTGTTGATTGTGTAGGTCTTTCACACAGTAACAAAGGACAGAAATGCTTTAAAATTATAAAAATTTTGTAAAACCACACAAAGTTGCAGGGGTTGGAGGGGACTTAAAGGCAGAGGAATTAAAAGTACTGTAGTTTTATGTCCCACAGGTCTCTTAAAATTGATTAGGTTTCAAGTTAATTGTCTCTCTAAATATAGCCTCTTAACTTTCATCAATTTATTAGCAACTTTTATAATCTGCTCAGTTAGTAGTATTTATTCTTTACCCTTTAGAGTAAGTATCTACAACTGAACTTATTCTTACAGAATTGTATCTGTACCCAAAAATTAGTGAGTTTGTTAAAATTAGTCTTTTAATATCTAAGTGTATTTGATATGTTTTTTCCTAAATATAACCTTGATGGTGGTTGTCACTAAAATGCTTTGCCATTTACTTAGTGATTTATTTATTTAAAAAAATAGATACCCAGTTTCTTAAAGCCACAGAACAGACTGATTTAATAATCTCGGTCTCTTGCTATTGCAGCAGCCAAAGGATTATCTGATATGGATTCCTCAGTACTTTTGCAACACAATGGAGGCATTCCAGCCAATAAAAAATTATCCACAACATTGCCGGAGCTAGAATATAGGGAAAAGGGGAAAGAAAAGGACAAGGATGCCAAAAAACACAACCTTGGAATAAATAACAATATTTTACAACCAGTAGACTCTAAAATACAAGAAATTGAATATATGGAAAACCATATCAATAGTAAAAGATTAAATAATGATCTTGTTGGAAGTACAGAAAATCTCTTAAAAGAGGACTCATGCACTGCCTCATCCAAAAATTACAAAAATGCCAGTGGAGTTGTGAACTCCTCACCTCGCAGTCACAGTGCAACTAATGGGAGCATCCCTTCCTCATCTACTAAAAATGAGAAAAAACAGAAATGCACTAGCAAGAGCCCAAGCACACACAAGGACTTAATGGAAAACTGTATTCCTAATAACCAGCTAAGCAAACCAGATGCACTGGTAAGGTAAGTTTGATATGTTCATTGCGTAACAAACTTTCTCTCATCATGCTTGTTTTCCAGTAGATTAGGAATCCCTTTTTTAGAAAACCATTAACAAACCAATTTATGGCTTTCTTAGAAAGGCAACATGGCCTAGTGATTAGGAAAAAATTGACTGGGAGGTGGGTATCTTGTTTCTGTTGCTAACTCTGCTATTGATTTCCTGTGTGAGCATAAGCAAATCACTTTACCGTGCCATACCTCAGTTCATCCATCTGTAAAATGGGTATCCTTACCTACCTCACAGGGTTGTTGTGAGGCATAATAAAGTGTTTTAACAATTCTTTGATTAAAGGCACTATAGAAGTACAAAGTAACATTACAAATTTATTGAACACTTTAATCAAGTTCTGCCCCATATGTCTTTTACTTCTCCATGTAAAAAGGGTGCCATGGTACTTGAAAGTCTAATATTAGAAATGCTTGCTTTAAAAAAAAAAAAAAATCTTCAGTTCACAGGTATGAATGCAAGTCATGAGCTGCTACATTATCGAAGGAATATATTCACACTCCACCTGTAAGTCTGTTTTACCTTGCTGGTCTGGATATAGGACACAGATATTTAATTTCACTGTGTTATGGACTATAATGATTTGAAAAGTTACATGTCCTTATGGTTGCTAATCTGAGTGCTAAATAAAGATGGAAAGCTGTTGGGTACTTACAGTGCTGTCAGTTGAGGTAGAAATGGGAAGTTTCCAACTTCTCATAGAAAATGAACGTGAACCTCTCAAATTCCTGCCCCAAAGGGGAAAAATAGCTTTTCAGCAGTTAACATTGTGCAGCCTGGTGGTGGTATTTTCTAGTGGAGTACTTGTGTGTACCTTTCAGGAATGTGCATGGTAAATGGCATAATGCTGTCTTTGATCAAAGATTCTATTTTACTACACAGTGATACAAGTTAATAACAGAACCAAAGTTGTGTTTTGCCCGTGTGTATGTTCTCACTGATGATTCCTGTTTCCACCCACCTGACTGACAATCTGGGGAAATAACTGAGTCTAACCATACTACAAGGGTTCTCAGACTTTCATAGCATGAGGTGTATTTGAATACAGTAATTGTCTCATGGATAGTCTGTTATATTTGTGTTTCTTACCTCTGATTTGGAGTCGAATAACATCTCTCTGGCAGTTGTCAACATGAAAAAGGAATATTAGGAGAGCATTTGATGTATTTTTAGTTTAGTGCTATTTAACAGCTGGAACAAGGAAAGACAGCAAGTGCCTTGCAAACCACTGGTGATCCATGAAGCACAGTTCAGGAATCGCTGCTGTAAAATATAATGGAAAAAGTGAAAGTTAAAAAAAGTGAACTGCTACAGTGGGGTCCCACTGCTACACACACTGCCTATTTGATATCAGCCATAGCTGAGTCATGTTGTTGCTATATTTGCAGACATATCCATTACTTCTGTTGCACTGTTTATCAGAACACTTCTAGGAAAAAAAAATGCAAGAGGTCCATGTTTGCTGTTGATCTGTAAAAAGTGATATCCTACTATTGAACAACAAAGGCTTTCTTCCCCTTAAAAAATAAAACAAAAATAAAAAGACCAAAACCTAATGTAAAGATAACACCTGCTGTGAACTCTTTCCATATTATGTGTAAGCACTGAACCTGGGATAACGGTCAGTTGTAATGAAGCCAAAACGAGCAGAGAGCAGCAAATCTGGTATCCTGTAGTAGGCAAAAGAGTAATAAGTGATTCCTCTCCAAACACTGAATGCTTTGTGGTAAAGGATTAGTACCAGAAGACCCTCTCTGTGTAGCTTCTGTAGGAAGTCCATCTAAATATCTTATTGTTGACTTGTTAGCAAATAGAAAATCAGAGTTCCTTGTGCGAGCTCTGTGTGCCACTGCAGATCCATTTGAAGGAAAGAAAACAGCATGTAATTGGGATGGAATAGAGATAGAGACCTGTTAGAATAAGTCTGTAGCACCTTTATGCCTTCTCCCTTGCCTCTCCACCCATTCCCTTCCCCCATCTCACTATTAGCATCTCCTTTTTCTTTTCTGTAGTGTTGCATGCTCACTGGTCTAACTTCAGCAAGTCCTTGTTGGGTAATTTAATTGGCAAGTCAGACTCTCACTTTTCCTGCAGGAACCTTTAGGTAATTGGAATTTTGACTCTAGTTTGTCTCTGAAGATTCACTGTATGTGGATACAATTACTTCTGTGAAAATTCCCTTTTCACTTCTGATAATGATTATATTCACTAATTGGCATACCTTCTGCCGATTCCTATTGCTTCTTCTCATTTCTTTACTTGAAATATTCAGATCAATTCTAACTTATAGTATCTGCAGAATAACTGTATGAACTAGCTAGCTTCTAGCTTGCTTAACCTTACCTGGAAACCAAATTCAGTCCTGTATTAATGGAATGCAGACGGCAATGCCATCAGTAGAAGTTGTGCCTATATAGTCCAGGCAAAATAAGATAACTTTTCCTCTCGCTGAGGAAAAAAGGAGAGCTGGTCAGTGAATTAGAGCTGAGTGAAGAATTTATTTTTTCCCCTTGCTGAAACAAAAACACTGGAAAAAAAATTTGCTAGGGTCAAATGAAACATTTCAAATATTGATTTGAACTGTTTTGAAACATTTCACTTTGACGCTTTTGAAATTTGTTGTTTTTTGGGGGAGAGAGAGTGGCCAAAATTCAGCCCAAATTTGCAAATAATTTCAGTGCCACAAAATTGCCTTGGGGGGAGAGGGGGAGGAGATTTACTATTTGCTGAAAAAAATGTTGCCTGACTCTAGTCACAGTTCACCAATGAACTGATCATAGGGATCAAGAAAAGAGAGGAGGTGCCAATTTTCCACATTATAGTATGGCCTGCCAGCCTATGTATGAAAATATTTTGTTCTATGTGTCCATGAGGGACCAGATTTAAGAGATTTTAGTGTGCTTAAATATATATGGAGACTCTTATATACAGGGCCACAGATGTTAGTTTGCGTCAAGTTGTCGTGATTACATTAGATTTTAAAATACTAATTTCCTGTCTGCTGCTGCTTGATATTATTTATTACTAATGTAAATAGCTGGAACAATGCATCAGTTACTGCTTCTGTTTAGACGATCAATGTGCAACTCCTGGTTTAAAGACACACATTACATTGGGTCTCTGACTAAATACATACAAAAAAAAAATATTTGTTTTGGAAAAAAATTTCCATGTGGAGGGATAGAGTTTAATTTAAATTAAAGTCAAGCTGTTTATTTTCACTTGTCAATGCCCTTGTTGCTATATTGTAAAGTATTTATTTATTCATTGTTTTCTCCTCTTTAAGTGGCATTAATTACTGAACTTCTAACTTGGATGGTTAAATTGCGACTCTACTCTAAAAAGCAACTATAAAAAAACGCAGTGTGCGAATCCAAGTTTGTCTCAGTGACTTCTCTGTTCTGTTTTCAGACAAAAAGATGCTTTTCGTAACTTTCAAACTCACCCTGGGATCTCCAAGCCAAGTTGTGTTCTTTTTTATTCACAGATATGGCCCTGAACTAACTGAGCAGTATTAGATATAGTTAAAGTTCCCCCTATCGTGGCTATTGAATCAAGATTATTGGTGGTTATTCAGATACAATAAATGAATCCCTAAAATGTCATTTGTAGATTTACTTTTCAGAGTAAAACAACTACCACATACTCTATAATATTTTTTCTAAGTTAATATTACATAGTATGCTACAATATTTAAAAGGGCAGTATCAAGTAATTTTTTTTAGTAGCTCAATTTTTTTATGAATATTGTTACCCCTCTCTGAAGGCAGGACATATTTTTTATTCTGTGGTGTCTTAAGTTAATAAAAAGATGTAGGGAAAGCAGTTAATAAATTTGGAAGATTTTATCTAGTTAAAATAATGTTTAAGTAGATCATATGTTGACATGGAACTGAAAGTGTCACATTAAGAGAAGTGAAACTCTCCTTGTTTAAGTGAAGACAGTTTGCCCTAAGTTCTCTGAACACTGACAAAAAATAACTAATGGATTTGTTAATGCTTCAGTTCTTGTTCCCAAAGAAACAACTTGATTTCAAATAATTCACTTTAGTACATAAGTGAGCCAAAGCTCAAATACAATACTGAAATGTAGAACCTAATGTCTATCTTCCAGAAATGGTGGTTGTATTTTGTTCTTATAAGGAAGGTTTTCAGTTTTAATTTGTGTGTGTGAAACTTATTGTATGAGACTACAGACATGGTGGGCTTCACTGTTAACTATTTCAGTACTTGTACGTTTCTGTATAAGGAGTTAGAGTTGTTCCCTTTTCTTAAAAATGTGGCGTTGGGTGTTGCCATTAACATTTCCTTTGGTTAATGAAAGGGAGTGATTGTGGTTCAGCTGGCTACAGCAGAGGGATTCTGGGGGTTTAATCCTGGCAGTGGCAACGCAGATCTCTCTCTGCCTCCATCAGTAAAATGGAGATATTCCCAACCTCTCATGCATGTTGAGACCTGTTTTCTGTTTGTAAAAGCACTTGAGATTTTTGTATTTCTGTAGCAGCTTTCATCCAGACTGTTCATTTTACATCATTATATTCATCAGGCAAATGGAGACACTGAATCAGTACTTCTTTACACATCATGAACTCAGATCATTTCCTAACGACTACCAGAGCAAGCTGGTTTAGCATCCTGTATCATCTCTCTATCCATTCTAGGGGACAGGCAGGTTTTCTTTCCATTTTTTGGATTTCAGCTGTGTTACAAGTACAAATCATGATCATAGCTAAAGCTTTTGTTCTTCTGTAGTGCAAAAGTACCAGAAAAGCTGGGTTTTCCCACAGCAAGATGCCTCTTTGTAATGATCACAACTTGCTGCTGGCTATTTGCATGCCAAAAGAGAGCATCTAGACAAAGTGTTGACATCCACTGAAGTGCTGTCTCCGGCTTATGAAGTATTGAATGCAGAGAAGCAGCTTACTCTTGCATTAGTTATCCTTGTGGATATCTTTGAATTCTCCAAGTAATTGGGCTACATTTGTACATAGGGGAATATTTGTGGAGCAGGGCATGAGCCGCACCCTGCTCTTCTTCCTCCCTGCTCTCGCAAGACTTGGGGTTACCCTCAGAGCAAAAGTTGAAGCTGTTACAGTAAATATATTTTTCTGTATTTTAGCTCTAGTTATTTTCCATTTTTTATAGCACAGTAATGTCCCCAGAGCTCCTGACTCTATTTTTTCCAATCAGCTGCCTGTCTGAAGTAGCTTTAACATAATGCAGAAGGCTTTTATCCCATCAGTTACAGTAGGGGATATCCTCAAAGCCTACTGAGGTAGAATAGGACAAAGGCAGGCAAGAAAAATAAACAGGCTCAGGAGCTCTGGGAACATGCATCGGAAATCAGGGAATGGAAGGAGGTAATTCAATCTGGAATAAGGTGAAGAGTGTATAGCTGGGAGTAGAGTCGGGATCCGAATGTTAGGTAGCTCTATTTGTGGAGCCAGGTGCTGGCTGACACACAAGCTGTTTACAGCTGTGTCTTCCTTTCCTTTCAACTCCCCTATGTTCAAATGTTGTAGCCAGAGGGATGGTCTGGATCCTGTGATTGGCCTAAAACTGTGTTTGTCCACCTAACATTGGATGCCTTCCATTTTTACAAGTTACTGCAATAGGCACAGTTTCTCCCCCCAAAATGGGATTTGACCCACATAGTCCTGTAGTCTTTTTATATTTGGGAGTGGACTCTTCTAACATGTAAATAAAATAGGTCAAAAACCATCTAACAATGCCATAGGTCCGCAGTTCTCAAACTTCATTGCACCATGACTCCCTTCTGACAACAAAATTTACTACACGACCACAGTAGGGGGGAGTCGAAAACTGAGCCCCACTGCCCTGGGTGAGGGCCATAGCTGAAGCCCAGGGGCTTCTGCCCTGGGCGGGAGTACGTAACCTTAGCCCTGGGTGGTGGGACTCAGGCTTTGGCTTCAGACCTGGGAGGTTGGGCTTGGGCTTCAGACTTCCTGGGGCCCAGGGCCAAGACCAGCCTTGGCAACTCCATTAAAATGGGGTCCCGACTCACAGTTTGAGTGCCCCTGCCATAGGTAAAGGAAGAGGGCTATCGTTGCCTCTTCCCCTCTCTCTTTTTTATGACCTCCTTTAATCAAACTAGTATTGGAGCGGAGCTTTTACTCAGGGCCGCCTGGGAGGGGCAAGTGGGGCAACTTGCCCCGGGCCCCTCATGGGCCCCACGAGCCCTGGCCTGGCAGCAGTCCAGGTCTTCAGCTGGCATTTCAGCGGTGGGGGGCCCTTCGCTGTTGCCGAAGACCCGGAGTGACTGAAGGGCCCCCTGCCCCCGAAATGCCCCACAAGCCCTGGCCCAGCGACGGTCTGGGTCTTCGGCAGCATTTCCACACTTTGAGAAGATAAATATGGGAATGGGAGACATCTGTGTGAGTTCATACAGACTCAAAAAAGAGTAGGGGTGGGGGGGAGTAGGTAGATGGGAAGGCATGAGGAAACTTCTTTCCACATCTTTTTATATTAAATAAAAAGTATAATGCTGAAGTGTGGTTATTCTTGCCTAACATTTTGAATACTTGATCATTTACACTTACTCCGGATTTGTCGGTCTCAGAGAGTTAAGCAGGGAATAAGCCATGATGAAGTTTAACATTTTCTTTCTGATGTTTCTCCCAGGTATTTGGGGGGGTGTGTGTGTTTGTGCGCGTGTGTGTGTGCACGTGTACCACTTGGGAAGGGAAGATGAATCCTAGTAGACTGTTCCACATCAAGAGACCTGACAGATTCTTGATAGTAATTTCAACCTTTTGGCTAACATACAACACAGTTAAAAAATCTGTTTTTGTATTTGTTCATAAATATTGCATTCAAACGTTTAATTAAAAAATCCATTTAACGGTCCAAAGATGGTTTGGTAGCAAATTTCACTTTTGAATTACATTTTATGCGTAATATCTTAGCTTGGCTGACTAGCTGAGGTTTTTTTATTAAAGGTATTCCTAGGATCCTTTTATATAACTTCCTTGACATTCCTTCTGCCAAACCATTTCTTAGGGTCAGTGCAGCCCGTGGACTATTCAGAAACAGCACAACCTTTTGAATTGCTGACCCCTTAGAGCAATTCTGTTTAGAACAACAGATAAGTCAGAGCTAAGGTTTCTGTCTCAATTCTATCTGGAACTTTTTGGTATATAGAAAATGCTCAAAGAAACCACTTATGACAGTGTATTACTTGTAGTGGTGGAACTTCAACTTAGCGTAATTGCATTGGATGTTTTAAAGTGATAGCATCATTGCAGCGGATGTTTATGACGACAGGTTAGGCCAGAAAAGGAACAGAATAAAAAGTCTTGTAACACTAACTAGAAGAGCATTTCAAAGTTTGTCATGGTCTTTATTTTTTACATAGTGTTAATTAGGGTAAGATGCCCAGGTACTTGGAGATGTTGGTAATGTGTAAAGTGAGTAAATATACTAAGCAAGGAGGGATTTTATGCACTAGATGGGTTTAAATATCCAGGAGCCTTTGTCTAAAACAGTGTTATTTTTCAGATCATCCTCTTTTATTTCAAATGTATGGAAAGATATCCAATCTTGTTTTAGTATGTGGAATCAAGAAATTGTATCTTGCAGGATCAGGCCTCAGACAAGGAACCCAGAGTGGTAACCAATCTTCAATTAAGCCCTTATTTTAAAAGTTGTTAAGTTTCAAGAATATTTGCTGCTTGTACAGCAACAAAAGGAATTGTGCTCTGTACCTCTCTTTTTTTCTTGTTGATTTCCTGGTTTACTGGGAAAACACAATAAGAAACAAATGTGCAGGGGACCTAAGCAGAAACTAGTGCAGTAGGAAAAATAATGCTGCGTTATTGGGTCATTCATCATTGTAACAATAGTACAAAGTACTTTGGGGAATAGAGACAGAGGACAAGTCACACTTCTAAGAGCAAAAATACCTCTCTGCTATTGCCCTGGTTTACCTTGCTAATGTGTTTTATTTTGAGGATGGGGTAGCGGAGGGAGAATTTTTAAAATCTTGTATTCCCTTGAAAATGTTGTATTCCCCCTGTACATAGGGAAGAACTTTATAAACTGGCTCTCCATGAGAAAATCTCTCAGCTAGAAATGTTTGTTTGACTAGACTTTATAAGATGGATGGGCCCATTGTTGATGCAGGGAAAACACGGCATATATTTGGGGGTGGGGGTGTCTGGTTGCTAAATATTCAACTGATAAGTTTTTAAAATGAAAGTTTTCTTTTGTACTGATGTTGGTTTTATTATTCCAGGTTTCTTAGTATGGTGGTTTTCTCACATTGTGACAAGATATTAACTTTCCTTTATAATGAGATTTTTAATTTGTACGTTTTAGATGCTATCGTAACTGCTATAGCAAGTTTTTATTTTCTCGATAAATTGTACTAATAGAACTTTTTTAGTTTTTAAAACTGGAGCTGAGGTTACAAAAAAATACAGTATAATGAAAGGAGATAATTGAAATCTGTTTTTTAAAATGTTGGCCAGATGATTTTTTTAAACAGTTTGTCAATCAGTTTTTTTTAATAGATTAATTCCTCTGGGATTGTATCAGCCATTGACTTTAAAGAAGCTTGCATTCCTTTTTGTACTGTTTTGTTCTAACCATTCCAGGTTCCTGCATTACTGATTTTTGTCTGCCATGTTTCAAGTCTGTGGCCGTGACCTTTGGAAGCTTTGATCAGAATGTCAATATTGATAATTCTGTTTCATGAATAACTACTCTTCATAGCTTTCTGGAATTCCTAATTTGTGCTTGGAGGTTTCCATTACATGGCAATCCATTACATTAAAAACACATAATGAGGCAATTTTTCAGAAGCATTTTAAGTCTCTCGGTTAGAGCAGGAACTGAGAGTTAAGGACTCTTAGATTCTATTCCTGACGATACCATAGGCTCAATGAGCTATGTCTGGCAAATCATTGAACCCTTTGTGTTTCAACTTTCCAACTGCAAAATGGGTTTAATAATCTAATTGGCTTACATGGAATTTACATGACTTAGTTGTTTAAACTGTTTGAATTGCTGATGGTGGGCACTCAAGACAATAAAAATATTTTAATTTGACTCCATAAGAGTGGGGAAGGTTAGTCATCTAATTTAATTATTTGGTCACTCTTCTGGTGAAAGATTTAACCTTATCTACTGACACATCACTAATGGTTTGAGTGTTCACATGGAAGGATTTTGTGATCAAAAGTTCTTGGCTCCTTCAGATTCTCATAGCAGTAAGGTTTCTGAGTAGGCTGGGTTTTGTGATTGCTGAGAGAGGGAACAATTTTGCCGAGTAAGAAACTCAATTCTGTAAATATAGTGAATCCAAGCAGTACCTTCAGCTTTGTTATTATTATTCTGCGGGGACATAGTTCATTGGACTATGGTTCAGATCAGTGGGCCTTGCAGATCTTTCTTAGGCAATGGGGACTCCTAGAGTTGGGTCAAAATGTTGTTTCTCTGAAGCTTAAGCTCACCAGCTTGGTTGCTGATAATGAATAACTTAATGAAGGGCAGACTTCTGTCAGATCTCAAGAAGAATTACCCCAAGACCTTTAAGCTCCTTCAGGATAAAAGGAACTGTATTTGAGACTTTGGAGCCCACTTGTAAAACTTAACCTTTTTGGAGCCAGGAAATTAGCTGTTATGCTACAAACATCCTCCTCCTGAAACACAAGGAAGTGATGAGAGCTTTATGGGTCCGTCCTTGTGTCCAGTTTGAAGTAAGAGCTTGACTTGGGTGTGTATATGTGGAACTCTGGTTCATACTCCCAATTTAAAAAAAATACATTTCCACAAGAGTCCATGAATGTGGTTCTATCTGTGGATGGACACTTCTACCTCCTTCAATAGAAAGGTTCCACTTAATAGCTTTAGATATTAAAGGTCATGGGGCTTGAAAAACTGACACACTCACCATCTAAGTAGGAGGTCTTCAGATCTGTTTACATTCCCTCCCTCCCTTCTTTTTGGTCCACTTTGTATATGTTCTGTACTGGTCTTGCAGCCTACAGCTCAGTTTGGACCCAACCCTGCAAGCTCTCCAAAGGTGGAACTTCCATTGCAGCCAGGGGGCTTTCCATTTATAGACGGCTTTAGGAATTGGGCCTAATGTCAGTACTGTGTTGCTGTAAAACTAAAGTACTGCAACCTCTTGTTCATTCACACTTAACCAGACCAGTCCTATCTACCTGAGAATCAAGGTTAAAGATGCACTCCTGTGGGTATTTGGAATAGTTGATGAATGAAATACTCCCCTCCCCCCTTCACCCCCCAAAAAGCACATGCGAAAACCAAGAAATCCACAGCTAAGAAAGCATTCCAGATTTAAGGCATAGTCTGAGCACCAAACAGAAAGTTTAAAAACTCCAAGTTCTAATCCCAGTTGTGACATTGATTCCATTTGTGTCACTGGATAAGTCAGTTAACCTTTTACAACAAAGCTATCTGTAAAATGGGGTGGATTAGTGCTTCATCTTACGAGGGCATTGTGAAGCTTAATGTTAGTGCTTTGAATAAAGTGCTATATCATCAGTTCTCGGGGAGAGCTGGTATACCCTATTCTAGCCCAAGAGTTGTTAAAGATGGGATTTCAGTATTTGCTATGAATTTCCTGATTTTTATACAGTTGTGGTTAAGATGAACTCTTAATGTTGTTCTGGTATAATGAACAAATTTGCTTACACGTGTATACAAGGTAAAGACAGTGAGATTCTTTCAGGGTTCATAATTGCTGCTTTTAGAGGCTGTGTATTGCATACCGGTCTGTTCCTCTTAATAATTTCAAAGCAGTAAAAGAGGAAGGTAGCTGATCAGAATTTTTACTGAATTTTTTTCTGCTCAAATAATTATCCAATCATTAAAGTGTTTTCCAAATGGGATTTACCCAAATGTACCCAACCATTAATTTGTCTGCATTATTCATTTCACATCCTCAGTTAAAAATCCTGAATATATTTAGATAATCTAGTTTAGTATAAGCATCAAAAAATCAGCTGAGAAAATAGGATGGAAGTCTTGAAATATTTCACTTCTAATTTACTCTTTTCATTGGTTAAAACTAACTTGTTTGCATTTTCTACTTTAACAAATTAAGGGAGAGTGACAGAAGGGACTTTGTAATATGGTTTTATTAAGTAATCAGTGCAGCGTGCTTATTTTTGAATGTTTTCACATTCTAAGCAACCATAGTAAACACAGTAAAACTTAATACAACTCAGTCAAGGCATTCTCAGTGCATATGGTTTTAGGAAACTAATGGGAATGACTTAATGTCTTTAAAGTTATCATATTTGGAGTGGCTATTTGGAGTCCTTATTCAGGATTTATGTGCTTTATTTTCACTTTCTCTCGGATACTTACAAAAAGAATTGTCTACTTATTACAAACTCCTAAAAGAGGAGACAGTATAGTCCATCTTGTTGGAACAAGTTAGGCAGAGGAGTTTCATTTATGAAAAAAATGTTTCTGAAAATACTTGTATGCAGATTAAAGCAGTCCCTGTCCAAGTATTGTTTTCATGATTATTGCTTGCTTTGGAGAGCTCTAACGGAATTACTTTGGGTACTTATCAACGTAAAGCCTGTGAATTTGATTAATTATATACACAATCTCTTCCCATACCTTACTCCATCAGCCACTGTTCAGGTTAAAATAAAACTTCTGTCAAAACCAGTTAAGTGTTGATATACTATAGGCTGTTAATCTCTGTTGTCTCCTGCTCGTCACATTGTTCATCTTTGATAGTTAAGTCCACAGCTCACCAAAGAGCTGATCATAGGACAGCAGAGGAAGAGGGTGAAATACCAATGCTGCAGTTCAAGTCTACTAGCTAATATTATATTATTAGACCTAATGAAAATGCACATATAACAAAACCATTTTGTAGTGTTTGTCCAGTCTGACTTTAAATGTGCTTTAAATAACAATCCTGCACTGAATAAGCCATTAATTGGCCAATCTTTCAGTTTGTGTGTTTGGGGTTTTGTTTGTTTGTTTAAACCAGTACAGGATGCTGAAATACTTTGTGGGTTTGTGATAGGCTGGTAGTAAGCAGGCAGGACAGGTTTGGGGGGGAGGGTGCGCATGTGTTTATCTGGATCGGGGGGGGGGGGTGTTGTTTTTTGCTATTAAACTATGATTGGCTTGATTTAATCAACAAGTAAGTTTGTCTTAGTACAATACCAAATGCAGCCAGGAATTTAGCTCCGTAAATCTAAAAAAAGGCAGGGAGGTTGAGTCTTTTAATGGATTATCTCTGAAATTAATACATCTGTATGGTAGAGCCCACGCTTTCTTGTAGCATGCGATTTGTTATTAATTTACCAGCAGACCGCTTGGGCTCAGTTTCAGCCTTTAACATTTTTTATAACTTTCCATGAATACATTTCAGGATTCCCCATTAGCCTCCTAATACCTTGAATCAATCTTGTCTTATGCTTCCCACCAGTAAATTTTGCATTGGCACTTAGGTCTGGCTTTTTGAACACTTATGCCCCAAAGGGTTCAAATGAAAACATGAAAACAAATGGCTGCTATTACCTTTAGTCTGTATAGTGGGGTCTGTTTGCTTCAGTTTTCGTTTACCAGTTGTTGATTTTTCTACCTTAATTCTGCACACAACTTTTATTGAAACCGCCTATAATACACTGTTCGGCCTTGTTTAAAGTTTTTTTTTAAACTAGCCATGTGTTGCTGAGCACATGGGAATTACATGTGTGTAACTAAAAATCATATTTGGCTCCCTCTTAACTGGTATATAATGCTTACACTTGTAAGAGATGATCTTTTATTTATCTATGCAATATGTTATTGTCTTAAGCACAAAGGATTTTTTTAAAATCTGAATAAATATAAATCCATAATCTGATGCTTCATTCATATAAACCTAATGTGTGTGATTATTAGACAATTTTTAGTTTTTCAAATGCTTTAATTAAAGTTCGGGGAATTCCTTATCAAATATTATTTATAAACGTAAAATGTACAGCAGAACGTCTCTGGTCAGGAAGGATTAAAAGTAAATTTCTGATTTCACAACCCTTGTATATCTCTCTTTGTGTGTATTTTCAGTGATTACATGCACAGAAAAATATAAAGCTGAATAATTTTTTTATCTGGAATGCAGATTAGTATTTTTATCCTTTACCAGATTTCAAATAGATATTGCAGGCACTCTTTCTAATGGAACAGTCAGGATGGGAACCTATTCTTTGTATAAAGCCTTTATTAAATACATCTTGTATTTTGGTTCTATAGATTACATGATTTAAGAAGAAATTAACTTTTAGATTAAAAGTACTAATATGCCATAGTTTGAGCCATTGGTAACTTCAAAGCAAATTCTTACCTTGGCAAAAAGGTTGAACATTGGTTTATTTGTACATCTCAGTGTTGACACTTTTCAAACTTGTATGTTTCAGTTCTGCTGTGAGAAATCATAATTCCATAAGATTTGTGTTACAGCGTCACAATACTTTGTATGAGGAAACTAGAATATACATGCTACTTTTTTTTGCAGAATAAATATAAAATTGAAAAAGTTATGAATATTTATACTGTTTGGGAAGGGAAAAGGAGATTTGTTTTATTTTGAAAAAATATAGGTACATTTATTACAGTGCATTTTGAAGATGTAATTCCTGAGCATGGTCCTCTGTATTTGTCAATATAAAAATGTCATCCAGTACCCCTGTCATGTGGTATGTGGACTATACTTAATAAGGATACTTATATTTTTGTTCGGTATCATAGGTGTGCAATGGTGGTTTATAGGAAAATAAAATTGACAGATTCTTGCTTGCAACCTAAATTACACATAAAATAGCAGGGGATGACAAAGGATAGGGAAGAGAGGGTATGGCGGGACAAGGGTTACACACAATGGAATATCAGGAGGTATGTTTACTGTGTTTCTTTTCCTTTTCCTTTTTTTAATGTGTAAAAAAACTTAATATAAAAAATTGGGCCTTGGGAAGGTTGGGGAGTTACAGTTGAAATTCTTCTTTTTTTTTTTTTTTTTTTTTTTAATGCTTCTCCTTATCTTAGGTTGGAACAAGATATTAAAAAGTTAAAGGCTGACCTCCAGGCAAGCAGGCAAACTGAACAGGAGCTACGTAGTCAGATCAGTTCTCTGACTAGCACGGAGCGGGGAATTCGATCTGAAATTGGACAGCTCCGACAAGAAAATGAGCTGCTTCAGAACAAGTATGTTTTGCTACAGAACAATGTATAGACTATGACCTGAGCAAATGCAGCATGTTTTGTTTTATTAAAGACTGGCAGCATACTGACCTGGATACTGGGGCAAATCCTATTTACTTTACTTTCTCACTGGTGGTCCCATGGTTCATATATGATTCAGAATAAGGCAAGCGGGATTTGTCCCTTTTATCTTCAAGGCATCTGATTAAATAATCATAGGGCAATTTTATTAGTAAGTGGAAATGTGGCTTTCCAAATGTAGTCTAATCCTTTTCAATTCTAGTTGAAGGTGACACATTTCTAAAACTCTATAAACTCTCTATCAAAACTTTTTCCTCAGTGAAATTGGTAACCTGTCGTCTTTGCTGTGCCCCCTCATGTTAGAATAGTCTTTCACATAAAGTAAGGTTGGGGGCGGGGTTGGTGTTTTTATTTAAAAAAACACGCTCAACCAAGAAGTCAAGTTTTTATACTGTTCAAAATTCGCCATCATATGACCATTTCTTGCCCTCACCTTAAAGGGTATTTCAGGCTCTTTGCAAGCAGTATAGGTTACATAAGTTTTCTAAAGAATTAAAGAGCTTAATTTTGCTTTCACCATTGAAAATATATGTACAAAAATGTCTTAAGAGATTGCTTTAAAGGTCATACAACTCATTTTACTTCCTCTTTTGTAGTACCCTCTTAGAAGTCTGAACATTTTTCTATACAGATGATATCGTTATTTATCAAATAAGAATCCGCTCCTCCTCCTGTCCCAGTGGTGATGAAATCAAACAGACTTTTTTCTTCCTTGATTTTTGTACTGGTGGTATTGGGTCCAATCATGTATCTATTCAAGTCAATGGAAATTTTGTCATTGACGAGTTTGGCGGCAGCAACCCTTTTATTGAAGTAGTAATAACAACCAAATACACGGTTTACACTTTCAGCATCCCACTATAAAAATTATTCCAGCACTCCTGCCAGTAGGAGTTTAGGATGCTCAGGATCTGCCAACAGACACAGAGCACCCCTAAGATAGGGCCCAATGTATGCTGCTGTAGAGACCATGGGGACAATTCTCAGTACTGTGGTGTTCCCTTGTGAATCTTCAGGTGCTGTTTCATTACATTTTGGTAAAGGGCTATATTGTTTTTAAAAGACGATTTGAAATCTGGAGAGCACTGTCCAGTAGGTCCAGAAAGACAAATTTGTGGCCTAAACTTTGGAAGAATCTTTTCACACTTTAAAATAAAAAAGGGTTAGAAGTTATTAAAAAAGCATATACCTGTTACTCCTCAGATTACATAATGCTGTACAAATGAAACAAAAAGACAAGCAAACCATCAGCCAGTTGGAGAAAAAACTGAAAGCAGAGCAAGAAGCACGAGCCTTTGTAGAAAAACAGTTGATGGAGGAAAAGAAAAGAAAGAAGTTGGAAGAAGCAACTGCTGCACGTGCTGTTGCATTTGCTGCTGCTACCAGGTACTTACCTTTATTTTATTCTCTGGGCTTGTCTCCGCAGCGTGGATCCACAGTAAGTCGATTTTAGTGGGTCTAGTGAAGACCCACTCAATCGACTGCAGATGGGTCTCCCATTGACTCCGGTACGCCACTGGAACGAGAAGCATAAGGTAAGTCGATGGGAGAAACCCAGCACAGTGTAGACACTGCAGTAATTCAACCTAAGGTACGTTGAATGCAGCTACGTTATTCACGTAGCTGGAGTTGCATAACTTAGGTCGACTTAGCCTCGTAGCGTAGACCTGCCCTACCTTTTTGCTTTAAAAGCCTTTTTTGGGGGATTGTAGAAACTGAAAAGGCTTTAGATCATTATCTATTCCATTTGCAAAAGCAAGGTATTGTCCTTTGCTAGAGAGTCAGACAGACATTAAAGGGACACCATCAACTTAAAGATCTCACTTTGTGTGCTTTTTTTCAGCAGTGACTAAAGTTAAAAATGTCTAAGGCCCCAATCCTGCAACTGGTTTGCACAGCAGATCAGTGAGCCTCTGTGTAGACATAGGTGTCCACCCATGTAGAGCGACTTGCAAGATTGGGACCAAAGATTCCTACAATTGCAAGATTAAAGAGCAAAATATTTTCCCTGATTGATTCGTTTTATTTATGTGGTGTATTGAACAGCATTCGTGTGTGAGCATTTTTACGGTTTCCTCTGAATATACAGTTTGCCCTGTCAGTTGTGGGCCCTTTCACACAGCAAAAGGGAAGAGCAATACATAATTAAAAATAGGAAAATGTGATGTCACAGAAGATGGCCAGGGGACTTGGCATGTGGGATGACGGATGTAAAAACTGACTTTTTTAGATGTTTTTAAATAGACCAGATTTCTTATTGATGGTGCCCCTTTAAGTTGCAAAACATAACAAACTTGCTAGCTTATCACTGTTTTCTTTGTTTGAAGGGAATATATTTTGTGTTAGGATTTATATAGTTTATGAAAGGAAGAATATTTGTTTTTGTAAGTTGATTCTGAAAATTAAAATATTTTAAGTAAACTCCACTGTGTTTTCACTTATTTTGATCTTACTATATTTTAGGTGTTTAGAGTACTATCTTAATATAACTCTTACATGAGCTTTGGTTTGTATTTAAAATGTAATTTACATATTGCCCTTTGGCATATGTTAATAGAGTATTTAATTGGGAAATAGTTTGCTTTTTTCCTGAAGGTAAAAAAAAGCAAAACAAAGGGAATTGTGGCTTACATTCAAGAAAGCACCATTGGTCAGAGGTTCAGTGGTTCTCTACTTGTGCTCCTATTTGTTTTTTGAAGAACTATCTTGCTAAATAGAAGCTGGCCTCTAGCTTGTTAAATATCCAAGAAAAGTTTAATGTGAATAGCGTGATTCCCAAAGCAATTGACTGTAATTACATGGGCTACTCTATCTTCACTTAAACTACAGAAAACGTGTTGTGTAGTGATCTGTCATGGAGGGATGAGTGAGTGGGAGGAAAGAAGTAGTAGTATATTGGCAGATTCTTTGAGATGAGCTAAAAGTAAGTCTTTGATCACTTGGGACTTCTGCTCTCTGGGTTGGTGGCAATTGAGTGAGTCACTGAGATAATGCACTTAGTCTCTGAGGGCCTGATCCTGTAGGGCCCACTAAAGGATTTACGTGTTCAGCGCTGAATTATGTTGTCAAGGGAGATGCTGACAGTATCATATAACCATTTGCTGCCATGAAATGGTATTGATAGCGTCTCTGAGAGCAGCCACCTGGTCTACTCCTTCCAGGGAGAATGTAAGAAGGAGAATCCCGAAGTTAGTGAAGTGTTTCAGGGCAGCTGGGTATACCTGAAAGATCATTGATACAAGCGACTTTTTAGAGGCAAAAGGCAAATCTGGGGATCTCCACAAGATGAGTTTTGCCTTAATTTAAATTTCTGGTACTGACATGAGCTACTAGCACAAAATTATTAGCTTGTACCATAAAACAGAATCATAAATTTCAGCAACTGTGTTTTTATCATTCTGGTAACTATCCAGTAGACATGTCTTAGTGAATTCAAGTGTCTAGAAATAAATTACTTTGTGTGCTGTATAAGCATATGAAAATGGGTATCATAAAAATCCTTCTCCTGGTAACTTACACTTTCATCCCTAACACAAAGCTAACGTTTTAATGGGTGAAATAAAATTTTAAGACAAAGCAGTTATATTAGCATCCTCTATGTAATTTCTCTTCACCCATACTAGGAAACAGCCTTTAAAGTCTACATTTTTCATGATTCTAGAGAATTAATCAAAATATCAAAGGCTTGAAAACAAGCCATGTTAATGATATATTGTAGAATATAGTTAAGTTATAGCTGTTGCCACTGAAACGCCTTTTTTCTTTTCTACATAAAGGGGGAATTTGCAGGGAGCTGACTTTGGTTTTGCGTGGGAGGAGAATCAAATATCTATCATGGTATAGAATCTTAGTTTATGTAATTTTTTTGCATAAAAGCAGTGGGAGGAAGTAGAAAATGTTTTCTCGCGTAGTTCTGGGTGTTGAGTCTTAGCACACACCTATAGTAAATTCACGAGATGGTGAATCCTGGTAATGTATATGCTTAACATTGATCAGGTTCATGCAGAGTCATTGTACTATTTGTGTTATATGCATCCCTAAAAAACAAAGGCCCTACCTGTTCTGTATGGATATTAAAAACACTAAATTACTTTTTATACGAATCAAAGTTTGACCCAGCAACCGTGGACAAAATTTCTTCTCTACCTCAGACCTCCATTGTTGTACCCAAGGTGCCATGCTCTGGCTGATAACCACTCTTCATCCCAGAGGTGGCTACATTCTGGTGATGCTATAGATAAATAGTTGGAAAGCATTTGGGGATTCTTCAAAATGCATAAACATAGGATGTCTTTAATCCATTAAGCCCCCAAATATCTGAAATACTAATTCCTACTGTTTCTTTTCTACATGGCTCACAAATGTCCCAGACTTCCTAATGTTTAAGGCATAACCTTGGGTAATGTTTTTACATCCTTTTGTCTTAACTTCATGAGGGAAATTCTTTCA
The DNA here is from genome assembly GCF_003597395.2 of Chelonoidis abingdonii. Lineage (NCBI taxonomy): Eukaryota > Metazoa > Chordata > Testudines > Testudinidae > Chelonoidis > Chelonoidis abingdonii. Next base: position 9,123,728 of record NC_133793.1, read on the forward strand.
TTTAAAAAATCACATTATTCTCTTTTCTCATTTTATTCAGCAATATTCATAGTAACTTGACTGATCTGAATCTTTCAGGGACAATAACAGAAGAGTAATTTTTGTTTCACTTCCTTTTCTGATAACACTTCCTTCACAGAGGAGAATGCACTGAAACTTTACGGAATCGTATCAGAGAGCTGGAGACAGAATGCAAGAAGCTTACGATTGACATAAAGCTGAAAGAAGACCAGATACGAGAACTAGAAATGAAAGTTCAGGTAATGAGAAGGCACTCAGGGCTCAGACCTGCAATGTGTTGAGTGCGTCAACCCTCAGTTAAGTTGATGGACCTTCCTAGGGGACTTTCAGCATCTTGCACAATTTTTTCGTGCACGTCTGACATTAGAGTTTGGGGGTGAGGAAGATTGATAGTTTCTTACATTCTCACCATCTTGTTGTTTACTTGTAGGTTTTTTCCCCCTAAACTAGCTGATCCAGATAAGTTAACTCAGAATTCTAACCCTGCGTGCTCTTATGTAGGAACACATTGTCAGCCCAGACTCCCTTGTAAGATTCCTCTTCCCTGATGAGGAATAGGGTTCTTACTAACATAAAATAACTTTTGGTTAAAGTGGAAAAGTTGAAAGGAACAGATTGAAAGCAACTCAGTTTTAAAAAATTTTGAAAGCAGAGTCTGAGGCTACATCTGTTCCTGAACCTATCTGGTATTTCTGTTGTTTTGCAGTCAATGGTTTCCAATTTTTAAAATGTTTTCCTCTCCCTTGTCGCTGCTTGAAAGCCCCACACAAACAGAAATGGAGTATAGAGGGGAAGCAGTGAAACTGCACTGATTAGACACAGTACAAGCCAAAGTAAAACTAAAATATCTTTTTCTTTCATTTTTGTTATGCTCATTTATCTTGCTTGTAACAAGAGTAGGTAAAAAAGTTCAAATGAGTGTTGTTTTTTTTCTTTTAAAACACGCTTCTAAGGACAGAGTCAGATAGTGAACTGAGAATTTGTATGTCAGATCCTTAACTTTGATATGTGGATATTTTTTTACTGTGTACTGTCTTCTGACACGTTTTTTTAATCTTCATGATCAGTTTGTACAAGTAGCGCATATCGCAACTTTCCATCGGATTGCCAAAATAGGTATTCTGAAAACAAGTACAGTCTGTTTTCCAACAATGTTTGTTTTGAAAATAGGTTGTCATTATCAATCATGACTGTGGGGTTTTTTTTTGCATTTTTCAAACTGTTACTTCTATGTAAGTTTTGTTGTCGCATTAATACCTCTTCTGCAGAGCCTTTCTCCACTATATTTTATTTTACACATTTCTCTGTTTAAAAATACCAGTTTTTAATACTTTTTTAAATTGTGAAATATTAATATTTGTATTTCCAGCCTTATTGGTTGGTTGTCTTTATGCAAAGTAATTTATTTTTTTCTTTTAATTGAGTTATGGATTTGTGGAATAGTTAGAAAGCCCAGAACACTCCCCAGCTGAATTTAGAAATGTGGTTACATCTTGATTCTTCCTGAGCAACTGATATAGCTCAATGTTTCACATTTACTCATTGTCACTTTAAACCAGTGGTTTTCAACCTTTTCAGACGACTGTACCCCTTTCAGGAGTCTGATTTGTCTTATACCCCCAAATTTCACCTCACTTAGAAACAATTTGCTTACACAATCAGACATAAAAATACAAAAGTGTAACAGCACACTATTAGGGGAAAATTGCTTACCTTCTCATTTTTACCATATAATTATAAAACAAATCAATTGGAATATAAATATTGTACTTACATTTCAGTGTATAGTATACAGAGCAGTATAAACAAGTTATTGTCTATATAAAATTTTAGTGTATACTTGCTTTGCTAGTCAGTTGTAAAACTAGGCAAATATCTGGATGAGTTGATGTAACCCCTGGAAGATCTCTGTGTACAGAACCACTGCTTTAAACAATATACAGTTGTTGTATAAATGGACAACAAAAGATCTGCTCTGTCAGTTAAGATAACAATTTAAAGTTCTTTATATAAAATTCAATGTTGAGGGTTCTGTTTTCCCATCCCAAATATCAGTTGTTCATGTTCCACAGTGAGCCACTCATACTTCCCCCGCTGGCACTCCAAGGGGGGTGATGAGCTCCAGAGAGAGCAAGGGTTGCAGTAACATAGAGCTGAGGGGTTGGGTGCGGCAAGTAAATGGGTTTTTCTCTCATCCTTGCATTATGTTTGTACAATATTATTATTCACTTGTACAAAGCCATGTGTAATTAAGGGTACTATAATACCACATGCAATCATTAACTATCATTTGACAGCATACTAGGCCCGGTGCTGTGCCGAGGGGAAAAAAGAAAGACCTGTCTGTACATCTCATGCTTAAAGTCAACATGACTAACATTTTTGTCTTAATTACTTCTGCAGGAGCTGCGGAAATACAAAGAAAATGAGAAGGATACTGAGGTGTTAATGTCAGCACTTTCAGCCATGCAAGATAAAACACAGCACTTAGAGAACAGCCTGAGTGCAGAGACAAGAATTAAGTTGGATCTGTTCTCTGCATTAGGAGATGCAAAACGGCAGCTTGAGATTGCCCAAGGTAAAGTACAGTAGTTTTATTCACCTACTACTACTAACTGAAACAGTAGAAAATATACTGTAGGGATTATGGGATGGATTACACGTCCTAGAGGATTCACCTAATTTCCCCCTACTGTTGAATCAAAGATAATAAAATCCTCTGTTAGTGATGGTTGTTAGTTAGGAACGTATGCATTCAGATATCATACTGTAGAAATCTCTCTCTAACCAGAGCGACAACAAGCTTTAAAAAAAGTTATGTGCAGCGTAGTTGTAGTCATGTCAGTCCCAGGATACTAGAAAGACAAGGTGGGTGAGCTAATATCTTTTATTAGAGCAACTTCCATTGGTGAAAAGCAGCAAAGAGTCCTGTGGCATTGGTGAAGGAGACAAACTTTGGAGCCCCACAGAGCTCTTTGAAAGAAGTCATTACCTGAACCTGAAGAAGAGCTCATTGTGGCTTGAAAGCTTCTCCTTCTCATGAACGGAAGTTGCTCCAGTGAAAGAGAGCTCGTCCACCTTCTGTCTTAAAAAAACAGTTAGAAAGTGTAAAAGGAATTTTGTCAAATACTTTAATACCCAGTTCTCACATCCTAATTACCATAGTATTTTAATAACTGGTGTGGCAAATATTCTCTAGTTTATTTAAAAAAAAAAAAAAAGGCCATCATGATATCTTTGAGGAGTGGGAAAGAACACAGACTTTTTAGGATATGTGCACTGTTGTAGTCTGCCACTGCAGCCAGAAGAGGGAGCAAAACATTAACTCACCAACCCATTCCCAGACCTGTGCTAATATCTACTTGTCTCTACTGTGCAAACAAGGAAGAAAAATGAATAGGCTTTTCCATTTAATATTCATCAGAGCATCCTTGCAGAAGTTTACTTGCCTGCAGCAAATTTTTTTTTTTTTTAATTTACTAGTAAGGTAGATATTTGTTAGGTTTCTGTCATTGTGGAGTTATTTTTTTGCCTGGGCTTATAGATAGTCAGAATGGTCTTGCAAGGATGCATAAACATATTCTACACTTAAAATAGGAAAAACAATACCTTCACGTTCCTCAAAGGGACTTATAAAAATGGAGAGTGGAAATAGGAAAGTTTTTTTTTAAATAAAAAGTAAAGTAGAGTCTTAATAGGTAGATACTCTTGTTCTGTCTGGGTGCTAGTGAAGTGCAAACTGAGGAAGTGTGGACATCAAGATAATAACAGCGTTGGGCTGAAAGATCATTTCTGCTACTGAATTCTAATAGTTTAAACTCTGACAGTAGTTATGGAGGAGTACAAATCTACATTAACTTTTGTTCAATTGTAATAAACCAGTATTTGTGTGGATTGCCAAGATGGTGTTAGAACTGTTTTGCTCGGTCAGTTTCTCTGTGTATGTCAACACTACGAAATTAGGTCGAATTTATAGAAATCATTTTTATACAGTCGATTGTGTGCCCCCCCCACACAAAATGCTTTAAGTCGGCGGACTGCGTCCACGGTACCGAGGCTAGTGTCGACTTCTGGAATGTTACACTATGGGTAGCTGTGAGTAGCTATCCCACAGTTCCCAGTCTCCACTGCCTATTGGGATTCTGGGTTGAGATCCCAATGCCTGATGGGGCAAAAACAGTGTCGCGGGTGGTTCTGGGTACATGTCATCAGGCCCCCTCTCCCTTCCTCCTTCTGTGAAAGCAACGGCAGACAATTGTTTCGCACCTTTTTTCCTGGGTTACCTAAACAGACGCCATACCACGGCAAGCATGGAGCCCGCTCAGGTCACCGTACGTCTCCTGGGTGCTAGCAGACATGTGACTGCATTGCTATACAGCAGCAGTTCATTGCCTTTTGGCAGTAGACAGTGCATTACAATTGGTAACCATCATCATCATGTTCCTGGATGCTCTTTTAGCCGACCTCGGTGAGATCAGTCAGGGGCACCTGGGCAGACATGGGAGTGACTCAGCCAGGTCATTCCCATCTTCTGTTGAGCACTCAGGAGGTGACGATGGCTAGTAGTCGTACTGCACTGTCTGCTGCCAGCCTAAGATGTACGAGATAGATGGATCAAAACAAGAAACTGACCTGATTTGTTTTGTGAAATCAACGGCCTGCTAAACCCAGTGTTTTGAGTTCAATCCTTGAGGGGGGCATTCTGTGTGACAGTTGTTTGTGTTTCTCCTTGATGCAATGCCACCCCTTTTGTTGATTTTAATTCCCTGTAAGCCATGTCATCAGTCGCCCCTCCCTCTGTCTGAGCAACAGCAGACAATTGTTTCGCGCAAAACCAGGCGAGGAGGCTATGGCAGCGCGGTGACGAGAGGGACACGGTCATAGACTTCTCACAAAGTACGGGCTGGGCAATGTGCCCATCATGCTGATGAGCTCTGCAAACACGCTGGCCAAACAGGAAATGAAATTCAAAAGTTTGTGGACCTTTTCCTGTCTACCTGGCCAGTGCATCGGAGTTGAGCGCTGTCCAGAGCGGTCACAATGGAGCACTCTGGGATAGCTCCTGGAGGCCAATACCGTCGAATTGCGTCCACACTATCCCAAATTTGACCCGGCAAGGCCGATTTCAGCGCCAATCCCCTCGTCGGAGGTGGAGTAAAGAAATCGATTTAAAGAGCCTTTTAAGTTGGAAAAAAAGGGCTTCGTCGTGTGGACGGGTCCAGGCTTAAATCGAGGTAACGCTGCTAAATTCGACCTAAAGTCGTAGTGTAGACCAGGCCTCTGTCTCAGCTTTTCTCAAACTAGTCTGGGGCGAGGGAGCGCCAGTGCTGGATGAAAATATGCTGCTTATTCTAAGTGACACTCTTTGCTGTTCCAGGGCAAATCATTCAAAAAGACCAGGAAATCAAGGACCTAAAACAGAGGATAGCAGAAGTTATGGCCGTGATGCCCAGCATAACATACAATGCAGCCACCAGCACTCTGAGTCCTGTTTCCCCACATTACTCTTCCAAATTTGTGGAGACCAGCCCTTCTGGACTTGATCCCAATGCCTCCGTTTATCAACCCTTGAAAAAATGAATGCCAACTTTCTTTTTGCCCAACAGTTTTGTCAGACCGAAAGCATCGCACAGGAGTATCTCTTGCAGTCAAGATGAAATTGTATTGTGTGCGACTGTATTTGTCATTTAAAACAGAAAGGGGGGGGGAGGAGAACATCAATATTTGACTAGAACTGCCCATCGGTTTTTCTTGTAAAGTTTTAGAAAACCTCACAGAACTCTGCAATTTATTTTTCTTGGCCAATGCATTAAAAACAACTCTTGGTTTTCAAGTAGCCGATTTTGCCTTTTTATGTACTCTTGCATGGTTTCCTCTTGAAAAATACAGGGCTTTGCTTGATTCTGAACCCTTTCTTTTTTTTTTTTTTTTAAATAATCAAGCTAAAATTGCAAATCAGAGTCATAAGGGATAATGATGAAAATTCTTCACTTTTTAGAGTGAAAGGGTTTAAATAATCTAACAAAGCTTTGATTTATAGCTGTATTAAATAAAGGTATGTAATGTTACAAAAAATAATTTAATTACCCCTCAAAGGACCAAACAAATTTAAGGGGCATCATTTACGGGAAAGAATAAGTAACGAGAATAGATGATGTGATGGTGATGGTTGTGTGAAATATAAATATTCCCATTGGTGTTTTTAGTCACTGAGAATTGCTAACAGTCTTGTTCACAGTGCCTTGGGAGAAGACATTTCAAGAGGAAACTTGATAGTTAAGCTATTTTTTCCCCCTTCACTGTCATCTAGCTTATATATCAAGCTCATTACAGAGTCTACTGCAAATTGTTCATGGTAATTTGGATGTTCATTACAAACCACGGTTACATCTTCTGTTTGTTTAATACAAAATCAGCAGTGTTCTGTAACTTGCCTTGATTATAATGCATCAGAGAAGGCACAATATTAATATAGGAAGCGTTATTGTGAAGGCAGAATTGTGCGATGTATTGTATACAAGAGACTGCAAAGCAGGCTAATAAATCTGCAGTTCTGGGTTTTTTTATTTTATTCAGCTGTGATTTATATTTACAACATCTTGTATTTGACAATTTAAATGGAGTTCAAGATTTCTCAGCTGTTGTGCCAAGGAGTTTTAAGAGTTTTTAAAAGCAACTCGTAAATTGCACAAAGATTTAAGTAAAAATGTATATTATACATTGGTAGAAAGTGTTTGCACTGGCAACTTCTGAAGTGTTTAAGATTGGGGAGGGTGGGGGGAGGAGGCAAAATTGTATTGGAAACTAGCAGAATTACAAACCGAACATGATTTTGCAAACCTGCAGTGGACTCTGGAAGGACAAAGTTCTTCTTTTAAAAAAAATTTAAAAAGAAAAAGGAAAGATTTCATGTTAATTGGCATGTTTGCCTCATTTCAAACATGAACTAGGACAAGAAAATCAATCAAATAGAAGTATTAAAGATTCGTCGTTTTAATCACAGATATTATTTTGGGATAAAACTTCTAGCTTTAGCCAGGTGTGCATGTTGCTGTCATTTGCATTTTTGAATCATCTTGTGTAATTGTCACCATGAAAGTGTTACTCAGAAATGTCATAGGTTTTTCATCTTTGTGCAAAACATGAAATATTGTCACTGACTTTTTGTGTTGAGGTTCCCCCATTTTGCTGCCTTTTTGGCACTACTTTCGTTAAATACTTGGTCTTGGCTGCATTATTTTTTTCTGTGGGGTTTACAAAGAATAAACATTTTCTTGCAGATAAAAAAAAAACAAAAACTTTGCCTTTTTAACTGACCTGATTAGCCAGATCTGAGGATTGCATTTTGTTTAAAGAGTTATCTAAAGTTGGTAACTAATCTTTTTGCACATTATTTCTCTGCTACTCCAGGTAAGAATTCATCTGGGCAGTATGACTTCACTCTTATGAAGCAGAAAGAAGAGCATATGTTTCTTATATCCTGATATTCTATATAAACCCAGCATGTCATTTCTGTGTTGAGGTTTTTTTACCATTATTTCTAGAATCTTAAAATGTTCTGTGAGGTTGGGTGGCAGATCCAAGCCTTTTCCTTCCCTGACATCAAACATATGGAGAAAACTTTGAAGTATAATCATCGTCCTTGTCTAGGACAAGATATGAAAGACAACCAACCCTAGCTTTTTGGCTGTATCTGCTTGAGGGGATTCCTTTGCTATTGGATCTTCTGTTGCTTTCACACATAGACTAGCTTCTTCTATACTGAGATGTCTTCATCTGCCTTTGTTAGTTTATTAGGAAAGCCAGCTGTCTGTCAAGTACATCTTCTTGTTTTGGCTGTTGTTGTAGGTGGTCCTAGTTTGGAAATACTATTTAGGCCCCTCAAACTTTGGGCTCCCGCTCTTGATCCCATTTTGATTCTCAGCAGTTAGGTCTCCTCATAGAGACTTGCCTTGGTCCTTTACATTCTGCAATGCCAATACACCCCCCTTATTCTGGGAGGAAATTCTGATCCCTTTTCCTTTTCATATGATAGGGGATGTCATTCCTTTAGGGCTTTTTCCCCCAAAGTGTGCAAAGAAAAGAAGTGTATTTATAAACTCTAGGTAAACTTATGGCGATAAAAATCACATTGCACTGCAGTGGAAGTTGGATTCTCCACTATCTCCCTCTGGATGATTGGGAAGGATAATTTGCATTATTCCAATTACTTAAGAAAGGTGAAAATGTTTGCAGAAGTCTGCCAGCTATATCATTTAACCAAAATAAGCGGTATGAGTGGAATGAGATCATTTAAACAGTGAAAACTTACATTGACCAAACTTTGAGCTGTAAATATTTAATTGCTTGAAGTGGAGAATATCTTAATGGTTGATCATAAATTGTAAGACCAATGTGCTAATGTGCAGTGGATTTAAGAAACCAAGACTAGAGAAGGGGCTTAGATTCTGACAAATCAGTTGGAAATTGCATTTGGTAAATAAGTCTAAAGAGATCTGCTGAAGTAAAATGTAATATTTCTCCAAAACCACTAACCACTTCCAAACAAAACTTTGCCTGTACTTGGAAACCAAATCATGTGAAGAAAGAATCACTATCAACCTTATTTGTAACATTTAATTAAGTACTTCAGGATTGGATGAGCACCTCATTGATTGAATTTTTAAATTAAATCTGAACAAAATACATAATTTTATACTGTATATTGAAAGAAATTATCCTCCTTGATTCCTAGAGGCCATTGCACTAATTTTATTAGGATAAATTATAGCTCCCTTTTTAAAACTCTCTTTTGGAATTAGGCATAGTGAATTCCAGTTTACTGCATTAAACAGCTTACCCTGAGGAATATGAGGAATAAAAGAGAACCACCGTTTATGGGCAGCTGAAAATGGGACTTAATTTGTGAACCTGGCAGTATGGAACTCAGTGTGTGGCTGCAAGCAAACTTCTATCCAACTTAATGTTGGTGCCTCATGAAAATATTTAATGTTAAACTGGGGTTTCTTCTGATGGTCAAAGCTGGTCGGAAAGTTGTTTAGTCTCTGACACTTGATCTGGGCATTCTAAGGAGCCAATCACATTAATATCTAGGTACAAGACCGTTTTTAAAGCCAAAAGGACCATGCTTTCCAACCACGCCTCATTAAACTGCTTTCTTCAATGGGATTGTTGTTGACCATCTCTGGCAGCTGGCTCTCCTGTATTTGCCACTGTTGGTGAAAAGGGGCTTTTGGCTTAGAAGTGATGAAAGCTGGGCTCATTCAGATCTCAGTTAGTAAGGAGTTCCCCAGAAGGCCTTCAACTGGCCTCGAAGTTTAACCCAAAGTTCCTGTACCCAATACTGTAGTGCCTTTTTTTATTATTTTATTGTGATTGCTATGGAGAATGAGACTTCCCAAGATTAGGACTAGCACAGTTAAACTTTGTAGGGAGTCACTATAGGATAGAAGAGGTTCTTACACCAAAAAACCCCACCTCATTTGACATCGCCCATACGGGCTTGCATACTGCTAGCATTCCAGTGGCATAGCCTGGTAGCACGTAGCTTCATACCTTCAGCAGTAAGTTCATACCTGCTAGTCATAGTCCTGAAGTTCATTATCAAAATAGTGTCAGAGTTTATCACAGAGAAGTGCTTCTTGCCTAGTGCGTGGGAGAGGAAGCGGCTCTTTTCCTTTAAGACTGCACTTGCTTTTTATTAGTATTTCTAGAATCAAAGCCAAAAAAGAGAGAGAGAACTTACGCAAATTGTAATACTAATTAATATATAATAGATTACAAAAAGGGAATCTGAGATGTCTTATATCTTAATTGAATCAGAGCTGCTATAATATGCTGTAGCAATATCACAAAAACATTCAAGCAAATCGTTTCTAATAAAGGAGGGAGAAGGAGAGAACTCGATCCAATCAAATTGGAAGTTAAGTGGCTCGTTTATGTATAATTTTCCCTGTGTGTGGCACTTGGACTCAGTTATAGGAGCATGTTGTCATGTTCTGGAAATCCTCATTACTGCTTACAGAAAATTCCTTTTCTCTTTAAATTGTCTACGATCTTTCTTGTATAATTAAAATACAGTTATTTCCCTTACAATTTATCTGGGTTTGGATAACGATGGCTCTGTTACACAAAATAAAAGCTTCAGGCAGATAAATGCTTTCTTCTCCCTTTCGGTATCTGGAAATGCTCCAAGAAGATCTTTTTTACCATGAATTCAGGTTTCCATGTAGTACCCCGAAGTATAAACCTAAGCCTCTTGTGTCTAATAGACGTATCTTTCTTACCCAACAAAAATTGACTTTAACATGATCAACTGCCTTGGTCTCTCAGAAAGATCCAGATTAATTCTCTTGTGCTTTCTCCTGAGTATCAGTCTACTGGGACAAAGTCCAGTTCTGATGGTTCCTATGGCAAATGTCTGGGAAGCCTTTCAAATTCCGCAGATCACCTCCTTCAACACCATAATGAAGCAAAGGGATTCTTACAAGTACATTAATTAGCACTTTTGAAACCTCCCATTCTTTTTATAACCGCTGCCTTAAAGTGGGCTGTGTTTTCTGCCATATTTGCTACTGTGTCCTAATTTTCAATAATCAGAATTAAACGATTGATCTCTTTATGCTCTTCTTTTCAGGCAGTCTTTCCAATTTTTTTAGACTCTTCAGGTGCATCTTAATTTTCTAAGCATTTGCTGATCCATAATTCCTTCTAAATAGCTTTGTTTCTGCTTAGATTCTCCTCCGAAAGAATTTAATGCAATATAGAATGCTTGCAAGCAATTTTAGCATTAAAAGACTTTTAAAGTCTGCTTGTAATTGCAGATATCAAAGAGCTTACCAAATTGACTAGGTAGACCTTACAGGGACTTATTCCCATGACTAAAGAGAGCTTCTGCTTCCAGAAAATGTTGATACATCCAGTGTACATTCAACATTTAGAGCACGGGTCGGCAACCTTTCGGAAGTGCTATGCTGAGTCTTCGTTTATACACTCTAAGGTTTCGCGTGCCAGTAATACATTAACATTTTTAGAAGTTCTCTTTCTATAAGTCTATAATATATAACTAAACTATTGTATGTAAAGTAAACAAGGTTTTTAAAATGTTTAAGAAACTTCATTTAAAATTAAATTAAAATGCAGAGCCCCCCGGATGGGTGGCCAGGACCCCAGGCAGTGTGCCACTGAAAATCAGCTCGTGTGTTGCCTTTGGCACACATGCCATAGGTTGCCTACCCCTTAGAGCATAACAGCCTGGGCTGCCCAGAGGTGTGGGGGGAAATAGGGCAATTTGCCCCAGGCTCTGGGCCCCGTGAGCCCTGGCCCGGCGGCAGTCCGGGTCTTCAGCAACAGGTAGCCCTTCAGTGCTGCTGAAGACGCGGAGCGACTGAAGGGCCCCCGCCGCCAAAATGCCGCCAAAGACCTGGACCATAGCCAGGTGAGTACAAGCGTCGCAGCTCCCCCGCTTTGCCCCAGGCCCCCTGAATCCTGTGGGTGGCCCTGCATACAGCTACCATATGGAACTCTAACACTCAAACGTTATTCTGTTTCTTTCATGGGAATTGGTAGATTATTTCAGTGGGAAGGAACGGTATTATACTTGGACCTAATCCCAACCAATATCTAATTGCTTATCAAATTTTGAAGGGTCAAGACTAAGCAGAAGTAAGAGCAAGATAAATTTACCTGTAGATTTCGTGTCAGTGAGCTCTCCTGTCCAGCTGGACCTATGCACATTTTCGAAGATGGAAGAAGGAAAAGGTGATGTCTTATGAAGTTTGTTTTTGTACCCTGTGTTCGAGAGTTGCTGCTTTTGGGAAAAGTTGAAATTGATGTTTATACTAATGGACTGTTTGCCTCGTGGTTATAGCCAACTGTGGGGATTCAGGACTCCTGTGTTCCCTTCTGATTTCCCTGTGAGTCCTAGGCAGCGCCAGCTCCAGGCACCAACTCAGCAAGCAGGAGCTTGGGGCGGCCAAGGGGAAGGGGCGGCACGTCGGGCTCTTCAGCGGCGGGTCCCTCGGTCCCTCTCGGAGGGAAGGACCTGCTGCTGAATTGTTGCCAAAGAAGAAAGCGGTGCAGTAGAGCTACCAACCGAATTGCCGCCGATCACAATCAGGGCTTTCTCGCCTTTCCCTCCCTTTCCCTGCTGTTTGTGGCGGCAAAAATCCTGGAGCCGGCCTTGGTCCAAGTCAGGTCATTTAAACTCGCTGCTTCAGTTTCCCTATCTGTAAAATGAGTTTAATACAGCTCTACCTTTATAGGGGAATTCTGAGGCTTAGTTGTCTGTAAAACCCTTTGAGATTGCCTGATTAAAAATTTTATAGAAGCAGTCAGTAGTAGTAGCTGGTTATCAGAGATGAACACAAACCAAAACCCCAGATCTGAACACCTCTGAACTTGGAGTAAATTTGGATCTGGATCTAAATGCTACTGTTTGTACCTATCTCTGATTATCATGTGTCATGGAAACAACCTGGGATTTTACTGGAACTTTAAAGTTGCAGGAAGGAAATGTACTTTCTGCAGAAATAGCCACAAGAGGGCCCATAACATCTATCGTAGACGAGACAGTCTGATTAAAATGTGAATCATGAACACTTATTCAATAACTAAAATATTTTTAAAGCTCCCTTCTTTTTTAAACTGGCATCTCAAAATTTTATTTCTCAGAAACTTTTGATACGACAGAGTGTCAAATTCAGTCCAGTAAACCCAGAATGCGCGCATGCCTTGATTTTGCGTATAGATTATACCTTTGTTACAATGAGGCATGTTAGATTATACCTTTATGAATGAGGCATGAATCTAAAGGTAGATTATACCTTTATGAATGAGGCATGTACTGATTTAAAAACTGCTTCCGCCTGTATAGTCGGAAGCGTTCTTTTAAAGCAACGGAAGCAAATGTAGACTCGTGTTCGAAGCTTAGCATTAATGCTGGTAACTATATTGTTGTATATGTGTATGATGAATTTCAAACGTGTCTCCCATACATAGTGGTAGTATCCATATGATAAATTACATTTATTTTGCACCTCTGCCCTTTTCAGCTGCACTCTGCTCGTTATCTATCTCCCTCAGGACAACTTTTAGCAGGGCCGTCCAGAGGATTCTGGGGGCCTGGGGTCTTTGGCAGCGGGGGTCCTTCCGCTCCGGGTCTTCAGGGCACTTCGGCGGCGGGTCCCAGAGCGAGTGAAGGACCCGCCGCTGAACTGCCGCCGAAGACCTGAAGCAGAAGGAGCCCTCATCGCCGAATTCCGCTGAAGACCCGGAATGAAAGCAGCTCCGGATCTTCGGCAGTGGGTCCTTCACTCGCTCTGAGTGTGTTCGGCAGCACTGAAGGACCTGCCACTGAAGACTCATTGAAAACTCTTGCGGGGGCCCCTGTGGAGCCTGGGGCAAATTGCCCCACTTGCCCCCCCCTTCTGGGTGACCCTGACTTGTAGTATTACAAACCCCTAATCAGAGGCAGCTTTGAAAGAGCTGCTGCTATTTTGAAACCCACCAGCCTTAATGCTGTTTCCATAAAAATGTGGCCCCCTCCCCAGAAGGAAGTTGCTGTTCCGAAGTGCAAATGAGCAATATTTAATCCGGGATCAGTGACTAGTTTTAAGGCCCAATAGCTCGTGCGTCATGAGAGCTAGAAAGGAGCCGGGAATCTCCTCCACTTGCAATGGGCTATAGCACTTTTTCTAGCTTTGAGGGATAATTGAGTTTAATCATATTTACTTATACTAAAAAGCTATTTTAGACCCATTTCAAACATTTGCCATGGTTAATTAATTTTCTTCCTACAAGGCCTGTACAGTTGGACTCAGGCTAATGAAGAGGATCAGCTTTCGAGGTGGAGCAGACAAAGAACAGAGATTTTTTTTAAAAGACAGTTCAAAAATAGTCTCCCTCCATAGCATTAAAAATACACAATGTTCTTGTATAATGGTTTTATAGGCATTTATGGGCGTGAGCTACATCTGCTCACTCCTGGCTTCTCCACAGCAATTGTGCAAAACTCAGGCTTCTAAAACCTTTTCAGTGCAACACCAAAGCAGCAGAGAATGCGTGATTAGGACCCAACCAAAACTGGGGCCTCTTTGTGCTAAGTGTTGTATATACACAGAGAGAAAGCGTCTCCTGCGTTGAAGAGTAAAACAGTCAAAAAAGACACACAAAAGAAGCAATAGTAATTCCCATTGGACAGATTGGGAATTGAGATACTGAGACAGGGCCAGATTTTTCTAAAGAGCTCCGCACAAAATTGCTACCAGGGTGGTCTGATTGTCAGAACAGCCTCAGCATCTATTTGGGTGCCTGGATGTAAGCGGAGTTCTTCGAAAATCTGGCCTTAAGTGACTTGCCCAGATTCACATAGGAGGTCTGTGGCAGAGCTGAGTTTAGTAGCATGTTTCACCATTGTCCAGCCTTCCTGCTGCTAAATGTTCTGTAATAGCAGGGCATGTACATGTGTAAAAAATTGACTGGCTTGCAAAAATCTCTGAGCCCCAGCCTTGTGCTGTACAGAATCAGCAAGGTGAGGCCTTAAAAGTTCATTCTATTTGGGCAAAGCTGGCGTGCTAAATACAAGCAGCTCTGTTAGTTTTCATCAAGAATGTTTTTCAAGTGCATGTTGTTCAGCTATGCAGAATGCAGTCAAGGGTCATTTGTCTATGTATATAACCCTATATATTTCTAGAGCATCAGTCACCATGGTATCCAGATACACTACAAATACGTAGATAAAGGGGATCTGTCTGCATTTTGCACAGCTACACAACACAGCTGTTTGAAATAGGGCCTTGTTTTTAAATATATATGAAAAGAATCCTTTGTAATTGTTGAACTGAGTGGTTCAACTAACAGGAATCTAGTCCTTAGCATTATATCGTCTCATCCTATAGACTTATAATTAAAAATCCACTTTTATTATGTCCAATCTGTTCTGGATTTGTTGCAATTCCTTTGTTACATAGTGGGCTGCAGAGTGTTGAGTCCAACATTTAATAAAACCTAGGAGCCAGGAACTTCTGAAGTCTAATCCCAGCTCCCTCACTGACTGCTGGGTGACCTCAGGGAAAGCGCTTAACCTTTCTGTATCTGTTTCCCCATCTACTGTACTTACCTGCCTTTCCTGGGGGGGATGCTAGGGATGCTAGGAAGATCAGTTCATGTTTCTGTCCAGCACTTTAAAGGTGCAGAACCCTGGGTAAGTGCTAAGTATTAATGAGGTGGTATTCTACTAAAGCAGGCACGAGGGGTTGCATACTAGTCTACATGAGGGAATTTATCTCCCTTGAAGATGAAGACTATTTGGCTTTCCCATGTGATGTGACTTGTCTTGCCTGCAGCAGCAAAAATTTACTGAGAAGGAAAAAAACCTAAATGTATATATTAGCAAAAGAGTTTGATGCCTTCTGGTGCCTCTATTTTAATTTGTTTTTGATTTACGATAGCTCAGAAGGAGGGAAGGAAATGCAGCAATGTGATGGAGAGCACCGGGAGTCCCACTTAGGTACTGACAGGGGAGAAGCTGGAGGAATTGAAACCATGAGTTTGACTACGTTTTTATGGCATGAAGTAATGCATTACCAGTCTGACTCTCACTCTGTGATTCTAAATGGCAACAATTCTTAGAAAGACAAAATGTTTCTCAACACAAAGGCAAAGGTTAGTCGCTGCTGAGGGAGTTTCTGCTCAATAATTATCAGGCATGTTCCCAATCAACTTTCATACAAAAAACGCAGAATTATCTAGGGGCTAAAGTATAGGTCTGCAAAGTCCTGCGATGTAGGTGCCATTTTTACTTCTGTCGCTGTGACTTGCTGTGCTAAGCGCTTTGCAGACAGATAACAGGAAGAAAGATCCCTGCCCTGCAGTCTATAATCTAAAAAGACCAATGACGGAGGGGCATGGATACAATAGAACTTTTTTCCTCTTTTCTTTTTTCAGTCTGATTCACGTTTAATAGTTATTTAACCTAATTAACCACTGCTGTTTACCCTGTTACTCACCTCACCTGTCAATTTGCGTAGCAATCTCTAGCCTGTTATTTGTGTTCCAGCAGTGCCACAATATGCCTGGTGGAAGTGCACACAACCAAGCCCTGAATGCCTTCCAATCTAAGGGTACATCTCCTCTGCAGTCCAAGGTCTGACCACAGCATGCATAGACGTACCTTTGATCTAGCTGGCTCCGATAACAATAGCAGTGAAGCCATGGCAGCGAGGGCTGCCGAAGACTTTGGGTATTCGCTCAAGGGGCGAGCCTGGGCTGTCCTGACTTCGCTGCTATGGTTATTTGCTTTGCCGACCTGGCTCTGAGCTTGCTATGGCTACAGGTGCTGTGATGACATATCTTTAGGTGACAAGCAACACAGGGTGCGGGGAAGTGGATACATTGAATCCTGCCCAGTTTTTATATTCACCATTTATGTTGTGGATTTGTTGTTGTTAAACACAGCTCCCTCCACTCTACCTGGCAGCAGCAGGAAACCATGAGGGAGAGTTTTCTACAGATGGCTTTCCAGCTCCACGGGTTTCCTCTGCAAATAACAAGGCCTCTCCACCTACTGTTTCTATTCACCAATATTTTGTGGGCATAGTGGAAAAGGCGAGTCGGGGGCGAGCGGCCTTACAGTTCAGTACAAGCAGCGTGTTCCACATGCAGGGGCCAACGCAGAAGAGTCAAGTGGGGACAGGGTGATGGGGCAGCCAAGTACCTGGGGCAGGAAGAGGAGGTGATCATAAGAGACAAGGATAGACAAGTGGGGAGGGACCAAATTTTGATGGTGCGGGGGGGGAATATCAAGGAGCTTGGACCTGATGCAGTGGAGAACAGGGAACCAGTGAAGAGGTTCAAGAAGAGCAGGGTGGTGCAGTGATTGAGGTCAGAGCTGTAGGCAGGGAAGATGAGCTTAGCTGCATTCTGCCTGATCCTTGCTTGTCCTGCCTGCTCCCAAGCCCACTACAAAATGCACAGCAGCTGTTCAGTGAAGGCAGGTTCTGCTGACGTCACTGGGGCATGCTGCGGCTCAGCCTTACACCTCGGTGGGGAAGGGAACACAAGGCCCTGTTGTTGGCCACCGCCTGGCAACTACTAGCATGCACCAGACAATGTGATTCTGGAGGGGCTGCTAGTGGCCCTGTTGCCATGGGCCGGGGGTGGGGGGAGGTGACTTGTCCCTGCTGCTGGTCTGTCTTACTGGGAGAAGAAGGGGCCTTTTGTAGGCTACCCTCTGGGAGGTGGTGACAAGATCTAACACATGGGAGACTGATGGAGATCTGCCCAATCCCAGCTCCAAGGAGGGAGGATTAAGTGATTCCCTCTCTACAAACTCACTAAACTGCTTTTACATTTGTATTGCAGCCGCCCTTAGGATCTCTCATCACCAGGAGCCCGTCGTGCCAGGCGCTGTACAACACAGAACAAAAAAGTCCCTGCTTGAAAATACTTGCAGTCGAAGTAGTGAAATCCTTTTCCTGCTTAGTTCAGAAGATCTGCAGGTAGGACTTACCTGTGCCCCATGCGCACAGTATACATTTGGGTGTTTCTCTCGGTAAAGAAGACGACCCTTCTCCACAGAGGAGCTAATTAGTCCCCCAGGTGCTGATGTCCCCCTCTGTTTCCCTTTCTTTCGCCGATAATAAGCCACTGCTGAAGCGTCAGATCTCGGACAGTTTGTGGCCTTTCTTGATCTGGATTTTGGCCACCATGGCTGCCAGTAATCCTGTCTCTGAGTTTCTGCTTCAGAAATCCTTGCCCTTATGTTTGGTGGTTCAGCTAATGAGCTACACGATTACAGTTCTAGGAACGAATCCAGTCCCTTTAGGAAATGCAGTGGGTTATCGCCCCCCCCCCCCCCCGTTCCCTTCTCCGTCTTGAAATGGCTTCTCCCCCACAGACCAGAAATGGCAATGAAATTAATTTGAGAGACTTGTGATTGGAAATGGAGCTTACGGATTAATAAAAGCATCAATTATTAAAGACTACAAACTCTCCCTAATGATTGTGTTGCTGCAAAGTTAATGTTTGATTGGAGAAGGTTATTTGCAAGCTTGAATAGAAAAACTGTTTCTGTGATAGCAGGGGGGAGCACAGTTACCTTCTCCTCATGCGGCCTGCTGGCTCCTCTCACAGGGTTCCCCGGTCTCCTGAACATCTACCGTCTGAAACAATGATCTCTCCGAAAAAGAGCTGTTTTGCCACAAGACAGCTGCAGCTAGAAAGGTCACCCTTTTAATTAGGTGAGTGCAATTACATCTGCGTATGTGCCTCCTGCAGCAGTGGCGGCCTCATTCTGCATTCCTACCTGGAAATGAACCACAAGCCGAGGGTGGCTGCAGCAGTGTCCCTGAATGGCTGCAAAGCACCCAACTTCCAAAGAACTTGATTTAACACGCTGCAGAAGTGAAGAAGACACAAGCAGATGTCACATTTCGCAGCCAGGATCTGTCCGGAAACAACCAAAGCCTCGCAGTCGTCTCTATATATTGTAAGAAATCCAGGCCCTCCTCTGCTGTGGTATAAAAACCTAGACAGACATCTGCCCACCTAGGAATTTGATGTTTGTCACCATGCTACATGCGGTGGCCATTCAGAAAGTCATGGCAATAGCAGGAATCCTCCTCCAAAAGTCCAGGTGCCTGCCACCTCAGCTAAAGAAGAATCTCCTCTGTTAACATTATAGGGCCAATAATGTAGCTAAACTGGTCTGATACGCTCCTGTGGAGGGCAGGGTACAAATACAGACTATCCATCCGTTCACAATAGTACTTCAACAGCTTAAACTCTTCTTTAACTATTTTCTTTTCTTGAAGCTGAATCGAAAGGGCTTTTAGACTTAGCAAGAAACTAGCTCAAGCTTTTGATTTTCCTGTGACAACAGCTGGTGCTCCTAGCAGCTGGAGCATGGTGGATGGTCACCTGGGTTGTATTCCTGCCTCTGCCACTGACTCACTGCCTGGTTTCTGGCAAGTCACTTAACTTCCCCTGCTTTAACTGTCTGCCACGTAAACCGTGGGTGGTAATACGGGACCGTGGGGAAAGCATTCTGAGATCCTTTCAGGAAAGGCTTTATTCTAAAGCTTTATTCTGAAGCTTCCAATAACAGCTGTTTATCTCCCTAATTCCTCACAATAGAACAGAGAGTTGCATTTAACTGCTTGGTTTTAGGTGTTAAGGATGTTACAAACTCTTGCAAGAACAGCCTAAATTATGTTGGTTTTTAGCTGAGGGATGAAGCCAGGGTGTTTTGCAAGAAGTTGTCTCATAACAGAATGGACTTCAAGAGGTGAGAGTCTGCTGGCAATGAGCTGTCAGTAAGGGGATGAGAGGAGCTGCTTCTGAAAGGAAAGGGGCATGTGCCAGCTCTGGGTAAAGGGGAACCTGAAAATGGGGTTCCAGTTCCAGGAGTGGACCAGCCAAGCAGCACTAGATTCTGCTCATCTCCCCAGCCGCAAACACACCAGGATCAGCAGCCTAAATTTAAGGCAGATCAACCAACTCCCTTTCCATTGATGGAAAAACCCATCACCTGGCCTAAGGGAGTTGTGATCAGGGAAGCCACAGGTTGCTTGAATTCCTGGAGGAGTTATGCTGACTAGGAGTGGCATGGCAAGGGCCCTCTGAATTGAGGCCTGGATATCTGTGGGTTATAGGGGAGGTGGGGAAGGCTTAACCACTTCCAGAAAGGACAAACTTTGCTCCCACTGGAAGAACTCAAAGGACAGGGTCTAAATTTCAGCTACTGATGTTTCCACTTTCCTGGGCAGGAATGACCCATGCTGCGGAGAATGACTGCCTACAGTGGAAAGGTTGGTCCTGTGCTTTAACGCGCTAGCCTGGTAGGCTAGTGAGATCTGGCCTTGAGAGCACTGAAGTCATCACTGGCCACTGCCAGCCGGTACCTTTTTAGTTATGTTGCCTCCTGCACATGGAGCTGCGAAGACGGGTGGGGACAGTGCCGTGTCAAGTACTGACAGCAGTCACCTGCCATTCACCTGGCTCCACTAGCTCAGTAATAAATCCACGATGCTCTTAGATGCCCAGAATAAAGCCATACAACGTGGTCACGGCATGTGGCGCTATGGACCTCTGCTGTCTAATATAGCGCTGCTGTTGTCCTGGGAGGCAGGAGTCTCCACACGAGCACAGATTTTCTGTTCCCTTGGGCAGTTCCCTTCGCCTCTCTCTGCCTCAATATCCCTGGATGTAAAATGTGAACGACCCAGATGGAAGGAGGTTTAACCCACCAATGCTTGTCACGTACATTGAGAGCGTAGGAGGAGAGGTGTGGAAGGAATGTGAATCATCACAGTGAAATCAGATTGGAAGCTCTTTGGGGGAGGAGCTGTCTTTTTGTTCTGTCTTTGTACAGCACCTAGGACAACAGGTCTCCTAGGCACTATCCAGAGGTGACAGTAAGCTGGGTACGGTACGGTACAGCATACCAGCAAGAGCCAGTACACCGTGCCGGAGCAGACCAGCTTCCCCAAGCTGGCAATTTAAAGGGCCTGGGGCTTCCTGCAGCGGCCGGAGCCCTGGGCCCTTTAAAGCGCCTCCCCAGCCCCGCTGCCCGAGCCCTGGGGTAGCTAATGCAGCGGAGCTCCAGGCCCTGAGCTCTGGGGCTCCCAGCCACCTCTGCAGCTAGTAGCTCCAGGGGTGATTTAAAGGCCCCGGGGCTTCCAGCCACAGCCAGAGCCCTGGAGGTTTTAAATCTTGATTTAAAGGGCTTGGGGATTTAAAGGCCCCACCTCTTCTGGTTGAGGCCACACCCCCTGCTCAGGATTCCAGCATACTGGTAAGTCCTTCAAGTTACTTTCACCCCTGGCACTATGGCAATATGAATAATCATCATGGAGGAACGAAGTGGTTTGATCCTTTTCTTGCCCTAAGCAGGATACCCAGTTGTCATAAACGGATAGCTAAGGGTTAATGTTTCTTTTACCTGTAAAGGGTTAACAAATGGTAACCACACACCTGGACCAGGGGACAAGCCAGGAAACTGGATTTTCAAAAGCTCGGGAGGAAGTTTGGTGTTTTGTTTCTTGGTTTTTCTTGTTTCGTTCTAGTGCCTCTCAGCTCTGAGAGAGGATCTCTCTTATCTCCAGGTTTTCTAATCTCTGTTTCCAAGTGTAAGTACAAAGGTGAAAGACAGGCTTATTTTGTTTTTCTGTATTTACATGTGTGTAGTTTGCTGGAATGTTTTAAATCGTATTTTCTTTTGAATAGGCGTTTATTCATGTTCTTTTAAGCCAATAACCCGTATTATTTCACCTTGATACAGAGACCATTTTTATGTCTTTTTTTCTTTTTATATATACAGCTTTCTTTTTAAAGACCTGTTGGATTTTTCCTATGGGGGGACTACAGGGGATTGAGCCTGGCAGCTCACCAGGAATTGGGTGGGAGGAAAAGAAGGAGGGGGAAGGTGAATTGTTCTCTCTGTTTTGTAATCAAGGAGTTTAAGTCAGTAATCTCCAGGGTAACCCAGGGAGGCGGAAGCTGGAGGAGGTAAAGGGAGATGGGAAGTGGGTTATTTCCCTTTGTTGTGAGACTCAGGGCATCTGAGTCTTGGGGTCCCCCAGGGAAGGTTTTGGGGAGACCAGAGTGAGGCAGGCACTGAAATTCCTGTCTGGTGGCAGTGATATCAGATCTAAGCTGGTAATTAAGCTTGGAAGTTTCATGCTGGCATCTTATTTTCTGAACTCTAAGGTTCAGATCTCAGTAGGAAAGCTATGACACCAGTGTAGGAGCCTGAATCAGAAAGGAGTGCAAGGGACAGCTTTGCTGACAAACAGGGAAGTCTGCCAATAAAAGAACAGTGATGCTGTTATCCCACTAAGCAAAACCAATAAGGTTCTCCGAAACTCTCAGTATGGAAACCATGCACCCCAGTAGAGAGCAGATGAAGCTGCCTGACCCATCTCCTTTGACACATGACGTTAGAAGATGCTGCATCAATCCGGGAGAGATCGTTCACCGCGGACAGAATGAAAACTCCCTTCTGCTGCCCTGAGGAATGCTTCTGCCCTTGATGGATTGCCAGTGAAATTGTTTGAAAACCTTTGGGGATCTCTTCGATTAACCTTTTGGCTGTTCGTAAGAAGGCTCTACCAGGCAGTTCTGACCCCTTCTGAGCTGGCATTCTCATTCCATGACTTTAACCAGGCCAACAAAGAATAATCACATAGAATCCAAGGTGAACAGGCTCCTGTCTTAGATCAATTGAAACTTCCAGATGGATCCTGGCAGCTAGAATGGATGTAGGCCATTTGTCTGGTTTTAGGCCAGACAGTCCTGGTTTTTTATGACTTGTTCTCTGTCCAGTACTGAGACAAAACCAAGTGTGGCATTGCCCGGGTGTCACACAAGGACCACACCGTTTTGAAGTGCGTCCTGCCCCCCCACACACCCCGTATCACCCTGGCACACACTGCGTGTGCAAGGTCATGGCGGTGGGGTGGAGTGGCCTGGTCTTCAAAACGGCATCCTCGCTGTGGCATGATCTTACGCATACCGTAAATGGAAGTCGTGGCAGTTATTAATTAAAAATATACCCAGTGAATGCAGCCTGACTGAGATTTATCCGCACTCTTCATGCAAAAATTCATAGGCACGTGGGAATGATTCCATTGCAATGGCATTATCAGGCACTGGAAAACCAGCTGACCCCCTGAGGCGGGTGGATTTCTTCTTCATGAGCTTGGGAGACAAGTATAATGCATGGCCCTTCCATTACTTAAGTTTGATTTTAGCCTCTTTCAGCCCTCTTCAAATTATTACCAAGGCAGAGCTCCAGATTCTTGTCTTTCTCCCCCTCTCTCCGATCTAATTTATGTTGGCCATTGATCACCCAGCAGCCTGGACTCAACCATTTCACTCAGCGTGAGGCAGCAGGGTCAGGGAGGGGACGCAGAGCTCTTGGCTTGCACATCAGTCACTCTTTGCCCCGCAGAGAGGCCTGTCCTTTGTGGATCTTTACAACGCTCCATGAAGTCGGTTGCTGTTTTGGATTATACTCTCTTTACCATTTGTAATGGGTTTGTACAGCGCCTCGCACAGCGGGGGCCAGCCAGGAGAGGCTGAGCGCAATATAAAATAAACACTCAGTCCTTCACGAATGGGGAAATGAGTCACAAAAAGCCGCAGGGGTTTGCCCAAGGCGCCTCAGGACAGAACTCGGAACAGAACCCAGAACTCCTGCCTCCCATTGTAGGGCTTCAGACGCAAGACTACGCTCCCTCCCCCTGGAGTTTACTTCTGAAGGGTTCCTTTTTTCGGGGCCTTTCAGGCTGATCCTGAGCCATTCTTCACAGCCAGATCTGTTTTCTGAGTTTAGTCAGCAAGGGAAAACAAGGCCAGAAAAATGTCCAGGCAGAGAATTGCCTCTGAAGGCCGTAGCCAATTGAAACAGCAGGGGAATCAAGGTTGGCAGAACATAATTACCCAAATTGGAATTTGGCCAGGGGCCCGCTGCTCACACTCCTCTTGTGAGACGTACCATGGGATTGTCAATGATTGAAATGGGTTTAATCCTTGGATTTTGTCTCCTCTGAAAGGCCAATCCCCTCGCCCCACTCTGGGGCCATGGCTCAGAAGGCAAAGCACCCCTCCACTTTCTCTTAACACTGCAACCTGCAACATCTGGGTTTTCCTCTGTGGCCTCCCATCCAAGGACTGACTAAGCCTGCTCCTGTTTAGCATATGAAAGTTGAGCCGATCACAGCCCGAAGTGGTGTGGCTGCAGGCTCTTGTTATACCGTTGCCTTTATCATGGCAATTGCAGCTAGACAGCAGCTGGACCTTTGATCCACTTCACCCAGGAGAAGTGGAACAATGTTCCTTGACGGACTCGGGTGGCGGGTGGTCGAATTTGCAGGTTACTCTCCGTGTCCTGCCTTAGATCAATCACAAAGCAATGGATATAGAATAAATCCGTTGTCCCTAGACAACAGTTTTGGAATCTGATCCTGAGTGTGATGGTTATGCAGTCTTATCCCCATTTGGAGATTAACATGGCAGCTTCTTTCTGGCCTATATTACAAGCAATTAATGTAGGGCCCAATCCTGTGAACAACGAACATCCTTTACTCCCACTGAAGTTCAAAACTTGCTGACCTCTGAGTAGGAGTTCCTGGCTGAAGGTCAAATGGCCCATTTTAAGATAAGGGTGCTAATACTGACAAGAAGTTTGTCATCTCTGTGATGCTTCTTCCTAATCATTAGAGACCAAATTCCAGCCTGAATAGCAATATATTTGCAATCAGGACACCTGCTTCTAAGAGTTAGGCTCATCCAATCAGGAATCAGGCACATACCATCTGCCAGAGAAAAAAATGGGGGTTGTTTTTTTTGAGGGGTTGCGGGGAGGTGAGGAGGGGGTTGTTTATAAATCTGTTCCATATTATTCTCCCAGCTCTATAAACAGTCCCGTTTCTGGCCTGTGCCCATTGATATCCATACCTATTGCTGCAATTTGCAGTCCAAGCTGAGAGGTCGAGGGCTGAATGAGTTATGGAGAGACAAGTTTCTTCTCATGCTTCAGTGCTCACCAGCAAAATCCAGCATTTCCATCTCCTGGGCTGTGGGTCCCTGAGACCTGCACCCCCATCTTTGTTTCCTCATTTTTTGTCCCCGTGTAATTGGTTGATTTCTGGGTGGGGCTTTTGTTGCTTTGCCAGGCTCTCCCTGCCAATCCCAGTTAGCAAATAGGTTCAATGACTATGTGACAAACCCTAGGGACAGAAGGATTCCTGACATGGGCCTGTCACATGCAGTGTCTCCGCCTTGTCACGGCTGCCAGAACCCACCCAAAAAGTTCTTGCTGTTAATTCATTAACATGAGTATTTCCATGTGACCCAGGTAAATCCTCAGCATGGCTGCTCCAACATGCGTCGTGTGAATGGACGTGCTGTATTAATTATTATGAAACAGCCCTGAGAAACGCATCCAAACGGCGGTTGCCATGGAAGCACAGGCAGGGACACTGTCTCCTCGTCTTTAGGAGGCGTTAAATGTTCCACATGCAAATTACCGCTTTAAAATAAATAAAACGATCCCTGCCCTCTGGGTGGGGAAGAGGGCTGCCTTCTACAGCCACACGGGTGAAACCCACACCAAGGGGCCGGGCAGGGGGTGAGAGACCTGCCAGGGCGGGGATGAAACTGACCCATGAACCTGGGGAAAGGGACCAGGTCTACCATGCAGCCTTCCCTCCAGGCTATCGACTGGAATGGTGCCTGCTGCACCTCTGCTGGATCTGTGGGGCAGCAGATCCTAAATCCCATAGCCCAGCTCCTGATCCCTGGGGGTTCTGGGGTGTGAAGGGAGTGCTGGTCCCAGCCCGAAAAGGGTTAGAGGAGGAAGAGAGGAAGCAACAGCGAAGGGCCCAGGTGCTAGAGGAAATGAGGCAAGTAGTAAGTTTTAAGAATAGACAGTGCTGGCATACTGAATGCAAATATGAAAAAGCTTGTTGTCCCGGAGTTACCTGGCTCTGGAACTACTCCATCCAAAGCCAGTCAGGACTCTGGGGAGCCTCCTCTCTCTGAGTGTATTATCACCAGGGCAAGAAGCTCAAACAGCTTCGATCTTCCTGGGTCTGACTTTGGAGCATTCAGCATCCCCTTCCTCCCCGTGTGCTTCCCGCAGCGAGAGGGCCCTGCATCCCAGCTCCTGGAGTCAGCAGTGACTCTCAGCCAGCATGTAGAATAGAAGGTTTATTAGTTGACAGGAACACAGCACAGAACAGAACTTGCTGTCGCAGAAGTCAGTGACTTTCAGCCAAGTCCACCTTGCGGAGTATTGGGCCAGATGGTCTGGATTCCCCTTCTTCCAGTCCCCACAAGCAGACCGCCAAGCTTCCAGCCGTCCGACCTCTGACACCCCCATTGCTCCTCCTCCTCTTTGTCCTGCTTCCAGGGCAAGAGGCGTCACCTAGTCGACCCTGAAGGACATCTGCCATAGCTTACGTGCAGACAGCTGGGCAACTTCACGTGCCCCCAGGCCCTCAGCAAAAATCACACACCCCATTCCCACCACCAAAATATTGGTGCAGTACACAGGGAAACAGAGCTACACACAGTATTAGTATAGGATAGTAAGACTCCCATGCAGCATAACAAGAGGAATAAAACCCCACTTTGTCACACTTGTAAAGCAGAGAAACAGAATGATAAGATCCCAGAAGTCTGAGCTGCCCCGTCCTCTAGAAGGCCATGTCAACACTAGGGGGAAACGTGTATTTTTAACGCATTAACTAACATTCAAACTGGCAAATCCCAGAGGGAGCCCACTACAACCACAACTTGCCATATCTCCACCAGGATTTTAACATCCTTTAGTTAATGCACATCAAACACTCCATTTTCCCCTCTTGAAGACAAGTCCTCATGGCTGGTTCTGAAGTGAGCAGGGTGTGGTGGAAATGGAGCACTGGACTTATTCTTTCCAATGCAAATTGGAGAGCTCCTGTCCTAAGACCTGATCCCCTGTCCAGCCAACCTATTCAGCAGAAAGACTTCCCTTTATTTGAGTGGGCTTTGGATGGAACCTTAAGGCATAATAGACTCAACCCAACTAGCTTTACATATCTTGCCACGGTCAAGGTCTAGGAACTAGAGGTTGGAGATGCTTTCAGATAGTTAGCCCTCTAGTGCAGGGACTGTCTCTCTCTGTCTGTATAGCATCCAGCATAATGGAGCCTTAATCCTGATTAGTTGCTACCATAATTGAAATGTTTAACAATCAGCTTGATTCTATTCTGCCTCGGCCAAGCTATGTGAACTTGGACAAGTTGCATCATCCCGCTATACCTCAGTTTCCCCATCTGTCAAAATGGCTATACATTTGATATGCAGATTTTTAGAAGACTAGGAACACACCAATCCATGAATAAGATTTTGCATTTGCAAAATTCACCTACTCTCAATTTGAGCTGTTCTAAAATGCCATGTGAGCCATTAAAAGTGTTTTTGACTGAATGGCATAACAAATATACTCTGTTTTTAGCTGGCCCATTGTGTCTGAGTTGGCTGGTTTTTTACCAGGTTTAAACTGTTGGTCGTTAACTGACTCTTAATGGTAGCAACCTCAAAGCAGTGCTACAATAGTCCAGCTGTTAAATCAAGCGATTTGTCTATTTCAGTTCTTCCCGTTAAAGAGCATATCATCACTATGCATTAATAGTGTGATCAGGAGCAGAGCCAGTGGGCAGCAGGCAAGCGTGGATGGGAAGTAAGTGCTCTCTTTGCTTCATGTTAACTCCTTTTCTATCTTCTTCTAATCTGCTACCACATCAGCACCAAGAATAGCATTTGCAGTTATTAAAAGCATCCATCAGTCTATTTTACCACTGCAGCTGCTGCTAACTTCAATCTGTCTGTCTCTTGCTCCTGCTGTGTTGAATCTACACCTCCAAAGTGATCAACAGGGGGTGCTAATTTAAACTGGAGAGGGGAAGATTGACATTGGCTTTAGCAAAAAAGACCTACAGAAATATTAGAATTCTATCTAAAGAGGGGATGAGAACAGAGAACTGATTGGTTGGCCTGCTTCTCCTACAGAGCTGCAGCCCCATCCAAAAACAGAAAGCTCTGAGCTAGCCCACTGGCCTCTCGTTGTGGATGTATTTCATTTGCAGCAGTGAATGGTGGGCAGTATGTTGAAACTGTGTTTCTTGCGTCTAGCAGTTCAATAGCCCCTGGTTTGTCCAATTGGGGCCAGGCTAACACGCTCATCTAGGACACCAGTGAAGGGAGAGAGATCAAGTGAGCAAGAGGCAGGAGATATTGATGGAATCATTCTTCTGTGACTCTGAGACAATAGCCGGAGGTCTGATAGTTTAAAAGAGTTGCCTCCATCTGGAGACTCTGGCATGTCTCCCTTCCACCAGCCCTTTCCCGTTCCAGAAGGATCTGCCTTCATTCCCCCTGCGGCTCGGTTCCCTTTTCGTACCCTGGAGACCTCAAAATCACCTTGACCCATGACCCTCCTCAAAGCTTCATAGGGTCACACTCTGTATCCAATTAACAGCTACACCTGGTACCCAGCATCCAGCCAATCCCCTCCCTCCAGGGGAGAGATCCCTCCACCACCACCCCCGCACAGCTGCCACACCGGGGTCCAGCAGTGAACAAAAACCAGTCAAACAGGATCAGGCTGTCACTCAGGATAGATCTACAATGCAGCTGGGAGGTGGGATTCCCAGGCCGGGTAACAGACTCACACTAACTAGCATGCTAAAAAGAGCAATATGGAAGTTGTGATGCTGGCAGCTGCTCTGATTAGCCACCCAAGCTCAGAACCAGGGGGCGAGGTGGGCTTGGGCTGGGCTGGCTAGCCCAAGCCATCGCCAGTGCAACAGCAGCCACTTTGCTCTTTGCAGTGCTCTGACTCCAGCAGAGCTAGCGTGAAACTGTGTACCTGTGCCGGGAATCACACTGCAGCTGGGTGGTGTATGTACCCTGTGGGCCTCCTCTTGGGAGGTGTCAAACACCCTCAACGCCCATTGACTTCAAGGTCCCATTGACTTAGCACCTTTGCAGGAGGGTAGGGCCCAGAGGACCAGGTTTCTCCCTGGCTTTGATGCCGAAGGTAGCTCAGACAGCGGTTGCAACTGCAAAGCTTGGGCCTGAGACTCCAAACTAGTGAAGCGCCGCTGGGATCTCAGAACCCACATCTCCCATTCGGTGCTGAAGGCTGCAACCTCACAATCGTCTTAGAGAAAGGGCTGCCAGAAATATTAATTCTCGGGAGCAGGGGGAGGGCACAGATGGCAAAATGTTGACGGAGCTCCCGGCTGTCTGGCTGAGAGCCCAGGGGCATTAAGATGAAAGCAATTGTTCTACAGATGCACAATTTTTCTGATAAACCAACTTCTCACAGCTAATGACAAGATGGGAACCTTTTAACTGAACAGCAGGCAATATAGCTTTTCTGGTACATTTTTGATGGAGTTTTAAAATAATGAGGTTTGTAAAAACTCCAAGAGTTGGAGTATAAAAAAAGCTCCCTGCCACTTCCATCATCTCCTCCTGTCACACGGCAACAGCTGCTGAGGCGCAACTTCTGCAGAGCAGCCGGGAGATGCGAAAGTTTGCAGACCTGGCGATGAACAGGTTCAGTGCTCCGATGGGGCAATGAACTCAGCGGTTATTGTTGCTGGCAGTACGGATGATGCCGTGCTCACGTCAACTCTCGCAAGGTGAGGCGGGGTCTGTACTTGGAAGGGGGACTGCCAAAGGAGCCGCCTCCTCCCCCCTCCAGGCACTACCAGCACATTTTGCCTTTGAGTTGGTTCCAAACTGCTGTCCCCTCATGGTGCCGTGCAGCTGGAGGTAATGTAATGTCTTCAGGGGGAGATATGGGATGATACATGCATCTGATTAAGTGGGTTTCAGCACACGAAAGCTTATACCCAAATAAATGTGTTAGTCTCTAAGATGCCACAAGGATTCCTTGTTCTTTTTGCTGATACAGACTAACACGGCTACCCCCTCTGAAATGTTAAACAGGGTTATGTATGATGACTTACTGATACCAAGCCCTGACGGTACACTTTTCATCAGTAGACCTCAAAGTGCTCTGCAAAATAGCATTATCTGCATTTTACAGATGGGGAAACTGAGACATAGAGGAGTGAAATGACATGCCCAAGGTCACCCAGCAGGCCAGTGGCAGAGCTAGAAAAATAACCCAGATCTCCTGAATCCCAGGCCAAGCCTCTTTCAGTATGAGCTGGCTCTTTCCAGGCCCCAATTTGGGTAACTATATTTTGTCTCCCTTAATTCCTCCTGTCGTTTCAAATTGCTACGGTCAGCTTCTTCCCTCCCTGTTCTAAACAGCTACCGGAGTCATTGGATCTCTGTAACAAGGAGAAGCCATTTGTCTGCGGCTTGTCAGTCTGACTGTAAATCACTTTGGGCTGATCACTATTTGGAGACGGGCACTGCAAGCCATTAGCGTTATTACAGTTGTTACTACAAATGATTCCACAACACCTTTCCAAACTTTGCACAGATCTCTTCTACACTCAGCATCTTCCCTGGTAGAATTCACTGAACGTGCCCCATCATAAAGAGCCTGGCTCCGGCTGAACTGGGGTAATTACCAGTGCAAGGAATTTTGATGCAAGAGGTTGGCACCCACTGATATAACCAATGGCTCTGAATGGCTGGGTTCCGGTTTGTTTTGGGCTCAGGTGCGTGTAGGGGGAGGTGTTTCTGCCTAGACTCTAAACCCCCACCCCCTTCCCTGCCCACCCTCAATTCCCCAGGGGCGGTTCCAAGGTTGAGGGCCCTGTGTGTGGGAGAAGCTTGCACTGCTGACTCTTCTATGTTACAAACGTCTTTGGTCACCCTAACAAGGCAGATGAGGTAGTATTTTTTTATTGGACCAACTTCTGCTGGTGAGAGAATCAAGCTCTTGAGCTTACACAGAACTCTTCTTCAGTTCCCCATGATAAAGCTCTGCTTGCTGACTTCTGACCCACCTGCTGCAACGATTTCACCATGGGTTGACAATGGGGTGGAATGAAAAAGGTCCATGTCCTCTCTGATGCCCCAAGCATTGTCTGAAGGACAAGTCTCCAGCACTAGTGCCTCTCCTGGTGGAAACGGAACCCTGAGACTCTTTTCAAAAATGCTATTGACGTAGCAAGAGTCAGAACTCGGCAATACAATCCCCTGTTAAACAGCCTGGTGAGAAGTGATAATGACAAAAGTGCACTTAAGGCTATTTGCTTCCCGAAAGAGAGCAGTTACGGGCTTTGTGCAGATTGCTGATGTTATTAAAAGGATGTGGGGGGGAACGGGGGAGGAACACTTGTCAGCCTTAAGTGAAATTCATAAAAGATAGTTTATGCAGCAGGCCGTATTTAAATCCAAGGGACAATTTGTGCTGTTTTATGGGTAATGTCATCTCTGCAGACAGGAAGCCACATTTTACAAACTAAATATGTTAGGGACTAAGTTTTCAGGGAAGTAGACGCTGAACGTATTGCAATGAGCAAAGTGAACGAGGTGTGACATATGGGAGAATCAGCTTAACCCTTCGTTCCCTTTCACTTGACTAACGACCACTGGGCCCAGGGTTCTTTATGACCATGGAAGAGATCCAGGCTTGATTCTTGACCCCAGCACGGTGTCTGTTAGAGGACCTGTGCTGGATGAAAGGTCAAACGGTCATCATTTTAAAGATTCCCTGGCATAGTGGTGTTAATCACAGAATCATGACTAAATTCCAGCCCCACCCAGCTAATTACATTCTGCTTGCCCAAATTCCCCCTGCCTTTTCAAATGGAGTAGAGCAGCCTCTTTCACATCCTTCCTGAGTTGTCATCTACCGTTGCTGTTCATTCTCAAATCACTGCCATGTTCCACCCCAGAGGCAGCTGCATTTCAGTGCTGGGTGAAGTGATTTCCTGAAGCACTGAGGGGTCTTTCTGGAAGAAACATGCTATTGCCCCATCCTTTTCCCACCAAAATCCCTTCCTTACAACTCACTTCTGCCTCGTTGCTCATTAGAATTGAGTCAATACTAACAGTACAGGATAACTGAACCATCAATACATGCACTTGCCTAAGCAAGGCAACCATGCAGTCTTGTTATAACCTCATTCATCTTCGTCTGTACCTTCCTTTACAGTTTGCTAACCACATTCGTCGCACCAACTCTAAAATGAGGTTGGGAGATTCTTGGGGCAGAGATCACATCCTGCTGTTTGCTCTGTGAATTGCCTAGCATGGTCTGGGGCTCTGTAAAGTAATACAGATAATATAAATGGTTCCACGTTGATTCATAGGCCACCACGGGTTCCCTGCCTCCTGCCTACTGAAGATAACGCAGTGAACGTAGAAGATGGTATAGGGAGACAGTTTCTGAGGCATAGATAGGAGTTTATGGGGCTTCTCAATGGGAGACTGGCACCTGGCAGATATCAACACTCCTTGCTCCATTTCCTCTATGAAGCTCAGAAATGTGTGTCTTCCAAAGTGGGGAGGAAACCTTGACAGCCCAGAGCAGCCCTTGTCTGCAGTCAGACATGGAGCATGTGCTCACACACAGTCAGTCCTCTTGGCCATGGATTCTGGGTTTCCATTTTTTGGCCGTGATATCAGAAGATTTGCAGGTGAAACATTGCACAGCAGAGGAGTGGAGCCAGAGTGATGGGAAGCAGCAAGTGGTAGATGTGTCAAGGCACCACTGCATAACCTTGCCTCTTGTCTCACTGTCAGTTGCTCTGAGATTAATGCAGAGAGCACACAGCAAATGCCTCTGCGGGGGGAAAAAATCTTCTCCCTAGTTGGGATTTCCATCAACTGCTGCCAGTACTTTTGTTTGTAGTGAAAGTCACAAGCTGTCAGGATGCCACCACATTGTCGTGTTTCCAAATAAAAGAGGATTGCTTAGGTCTGCAGGCACCACAGGCCATTCTTAGGCAGGGCTATCTAAGCTGCATTACTTAGAAGATGAAAAGAGAGTTACGTCATGGTGCGATCTCTTATTTTCAGACCCTATGAACATCTCTTTTTTCTGAGATTGCTTTGTAACCTCACCCTTACTCCCCTGGATTTTTGTTTTTCCTTCTTGCAATTCTAGAAATTCTTGAGATTCTCTTAGATTTTTTGGCGGTGTCAGTCTTTCCTCTGGAACCTGGGTTCCTCTTCCGACCTTACTGACCTGACCTGTCCCAGCACAGCTATGAGTCTTCTAAGAAGACAAGAACGACAACCTAGTGGACCGGCATTATACCTGACAGTGGCTCTTTGAGAGAGGTTCTGGTGGTGCCGATAGAGAGCATTAGAGCCCCTGACTGGACAAAGAAATCTCGAAAGGCCAACGCTAATCAGCCAAAGGGTCTGTGTGTGAAAGCGCCACATTGCTCTTCCCAGACATTTCCACCAGGATGGATTCTACATAAGTGCAAAGGCCCACAGACGGGAAGGGACAGATGGCCAGTGGCTAGAGAAGGAGAACAGTGGTCAGGAGACCTCTGTCCTGCTCCCCAATCTGCTGCTGTCATCTCATGCTGCATGACCTTGGACAAGTCACTTGGGTTTAGATGGGGTGATTGGCACCCATTTTTGCACAGCACTTGGAGATCTGCTGATGAAAGGAGCCAGCAAAGTGCATTGCCGCTATTAATACATCTTGAAAGGAAAGCCTGAAAATCCATCTAGACAAGAAACTGGTTTGAAATTGCTTGGCAGGGTGCTGAACACCCCCAAGTCCCCACTGAAGCTGGGGTAGAGAGGCACTCAGCACCACTCAGGATCAGGTCCCAACACCTTCAGCTTGGACCAGGTCTGGTAGGAATAATGGGTGAATGCAAATCACACACAGAGTCAGAAATAAACAGTTTGGGGAAAGAAGCCGCATGTTCTCTTGCATCTGAGTCCAGGGCTGAGCCATCGCATCCTGGAGAGCACAGGGCACCGTGTTGCATGTAGCCTGGGTTATGTGCGAAGTAGCAATTAGGTAATTGATGCAAGTGGTATTACTTATGTAAAGAGCTTGTAGGCTGGGGTTAACGTGCTGGGTTAACAGCACTCTGTGGAAAGAGGCAGGGCGCTCTGCAACTTTGCCATGCACTGCTCCCTCCTCAGCTTTCCGGGGCCTCTTCCCAGCTGCTGGATTTCCTCTCCGGTTAAAAGTAAAACACCCAGGCCGATGTATTTCAAAGCCTTTGCTTTACTCATCTCAATTAATCACCCCTTCTCCAGGCCTAGGCTCTCCCCAGATGGATTTGCTCAGGATCAAAGGAAGGCAGGTAGGCTGGGGGTGGAGGTGGATGGCATGCAGAGGTCTTGCTCTTGCTGAGCTGCCTAACTTCCCATCCCTTGTCCAGCCAAGGCGGCACCTTCGGAAATGACAGATGGTTTGGGCCTGCAGTGACGGTTAGCGCTACTGTTCTCTGCTGTCCTGATGCAGCACGTTGGGCCCCCACTCTGTGCTGGGCCAGCGTGTTGGGCCATGGGCAAAGGAAATGTCGCTCAGCATGGGGGAAGAGGAGGGAGCCTGGTTTTGTTTTAACTCCGTACTGGGGGAAGGTGCCTGACTGGCAGCCCTGGAGACCAGAGCACTCTGTGCACAGAAAAGGCACAGTGGCAGCCCACAGATGTCTT
Source organism: Chelonoidis abingdonii (assembly GCF_003597395.2). Lineage (NCBI taxonomy): Eukaryota > Metazoa > Chordata > Testudines > Testudinidae > Chelonoidis > Chelonoidis abingdonii. The sequence goes on from NC_133793.1 coordinate 9,157,868, forward strand.
CCCTCCAGCCTTGGCTGGAAATCTCCCACTGCAGCGCTATCATTGAGGCGGCTTCACCGGTTGGTTGCACTGCGGGGAGGGGAGATGGGGACACACGCATATTTATCACTGTGACATCTGGTCCTATTCTGAGCAGGGTTGGTTGGCCCACCCATACGAATGCCTGCGCCTTGTCTGTGCAACGCCAGCCACTGCTGCTACCACTGACAGAACTGCCACAGGGAAAATGCTCCCCTGAGGTGGCTAATGTAGACAAGGCCCAACGTCCTTCCGCCTTGCCCTGGAGGGAGGGAGAGGGGAGTCTGGCCTTCATGGCCCATTCAGGCCTTGGCCTCTCTGATGGGACTGCCAACAGGATGGATAGGGAGGCCCCATTTTGGAGGTGATTTCTGGGCTGTGGTGTGAGACCCACCACACTTGACCCAAGGCCTCAGACAACCATCGCTGTTGGAGTTGGGCCAGATTTGAACTGGGGTGACAGAGTGTAGCAAAGTACTGGAAACATGCAGGCTCTGGAAGAGCTTCTGAAATGAAAATGTTTCCTCACAGCAGGTCCCTCTTCAGAACCATTTTGCTGTAAGACATGAAGCAAACCACCCACAAGGTAGCGTACACCTCTGCTCCCAGCTCTGCTGCAGATTTTATAGGAAAGCTCCAGTGGTTAGCTCGGCTAACAACTGAACGCAATAGCCAAATGTCGCCTTCTCTTTCACAAGGAATGGTCTCCCAGGGAGAGTTTTATTGATGATTCCCAGCATGAGCTCTCAATTTAACGCTGCAGAGTAGGACACCAGAAACTCCACTCCCGTCTGAATGCAGGAGAAAACAAGGACTTCCCAGTAGGTTACAAGGCAAGTAGTTGTTTTGTAGCATTTTTCCCATGCTTGATTGTAAACTTTTGGGGGCAGGGGCTGTTTTTTTGGTCTGTGTACAGCATCTAGCATAGTGGGTCCTGGTCCATGACTCGGGGTGTTAGGTGCTACGGTAATAAAATAATAAAGAGGGCCCTACCAAATTCACGGTCCATTTTGGTCAATTTCATGGTCACAGGATTTAAAAAATCATAAATTTCGTTATTTCAGATATTGAAATCTGAAAGTTCATGGTGTTGTAACTGCAGGAGTCCTGACCCAGCTCTGAAGGCAGGAGCTCAGAAGTGAGGGTAGCATGGTACGGCATTGCCACCTTTACTTCTGCGCTTCTGCTGGTGGGGCGCCTCCTGCAGAGCTGGGTGCTTGACCAGCAGCTGCCGCTCTCCGGCCACCCAGCTCTGAAGGCAGCGCATGAGTAAGGGTGGCAATACCGCGACACCCCTACAATAATCTTGCGACCCATCCCCTCTCCCAACCCTCTTTTGCGGCAGGACCCCCAGTTTGAGGAATGACGGTCTCTCCTGTGAAATCTGTATAGGGTAAAAGACCGGATTTCACGGTCCATGGTGCATTTTTCACAGCCATGAATTTGGTAGGGCCCTAATAATAGATCAACCACTGTAAAAAGAGACAAACTTACTTCGCAGTAACCACGAAAGCTACATTCTCAAAGAGACTTCACCCAGCCTCTCACACTGAAGGGGTACATTTGGAGACCTTTTTTTTTTTTTTTTTTTCCTTTTCTTTTTTGATCATTTAATTTCTCCCAGCCAGACTGTCATTGCACAAGCATTAGGTTTTGTGCAGGCATCATATGCCATCCCCCCCGAGACAGGTGCTTAGGGGCTTAACAGCTGCCTTTGCACGCACAAATGATATTTTGCACAGGGCAGTCATTCTGGTGCTGAACGATTATGTGTGAAATTTGTACCTGAAAATTTCACATTTGGCTCTGGGCATCGCCTGATTTGTTGAGCATTTAAATAGTCACCTGATTTCCTGAGTCATAATCTGTTGGATTGTCATCAGGCTTTCAAAGTGACTAACAATCCGACTGCTGAGTCACTGCTGCCAGTTCGCACAACTTTAGCAAGAGTTGCATTATAGTTGTGTTCTCATGGACCTCTCAGTTGCTGGGGACACGTGATCCCGTGAGAATCTCAGCTTTCGTTTCAAAGTTTCCAGCCCTTCTGGTTGTGGAGAAAAAGACTGAAAATGTGGCCTGAGCGCAGCCTTAAAGGCTCAGAAACCAGCGGGCAAATCAAATGTATTATTTAAAAAACAATCACTTTGCAAGGCTAGGGGGCTGACACGTGATTTCTTAAATGCCTGAGGTTGCCACTTCTGCAGAATGCCCTTAGATCCCACAAATCAGACCATGTCTACACTAGCGCTGGATGTGAAATTCGCAGCTCAGGTAGATGTACCCATGCTAGCTCTGACTGAACTACTACGTTCAAAATAACAGTGTAACCAAGGCAGCGGGGGTGGCAGGTAGGGTTGCCAACTCTGACTGAAGCTATTCCGGGACATTTTTTCCCCCCAACATGACATGATGTCGTTTTCTTAAAATATCCCATTAAACTCTCCTAGATGGCTTTCAATAGCCACTGGGAGATTGGTGCCGATGCCGGGAGACTTCAGGCCAATCCCGAAGGGTTGGCAATCCTAGTGGCAGGGTGGGCTAGCCGCCCTGAGTCTGAGCCCATAGGAGATCCTAGGTACGTACTTGGGGCTGCTAGCATGTCCCGGCTCCTGTGCAGCCATAGCTACGTGCTATTTTTAGCACGCTAGCTCAGTCTGGGGTAGGGCAGGCATGTCTACCGTAGCTGGAAATCACACCTCCAGCAGACATACCCTAAGAGATTTACAGTCCAGTTCTTCATCCTGCAATAGAATCAAATGTACGGATGACAGCAGTGTATTCTATTAGGAAGCCGTTTTCCGAGGTGGCTCGTGGCCTGTTTACCTTACCAAAGATAGTAGGATCATAGCAGGAACGAGAAATCACAAATCACATCCTGGTTCCCCTTAAGAAATGTGAAGCAGCCCTCTGATATGCTGCTGCTGCGAGTCGTTCTTACATTAAGACGTGTCCTAATTTACATCTGATTGATTAAAACCTCCCATTACTGTGAGATTGCCCTTTGCATGAGTTGCTGCTTTTTTTTTTTTGTCTTTTTCAATAACCTCCCTTTGTTCTCTTATTTTTACATACAAACGTAGCAGAGAGGAGACTGGAAGTACCCCACTAACAGAAATAATGGTGTTTATAAATGCACAGCCAGCTCCCCCATACCATTCAGCGGCAATAATCTGTTTTCTGCAGATTAGGAACCATGCAGCCAACACAGCTGGAATTACGTTTCCAGGCCATAGTTCCTAAAAGAGACTCCCGTAGAGGTTTGGACTGGGGGCTGGGAGAGGCATGGATGGGGACCCAAGAGGTGTATCAATCTCTCTCAGTGCTTTGAACTAGCCAAGGCCGATGGCAGAGAGTCTTATGAACCAGAATGTAAATTGGCTGGCCCCAAGCACAGGCTATCTCAAATTAAAGTTGCAAATCAAATCCACATTGGCTGCTGGGATGACCATGCGCTTGCTGGATTATATGATTACTATTCATCACTCATACAACACCATTAATGTCAGTGATACATAATGCCAACATCCACCGCCCCAAAGAGGTTACAATGGTCCAGATCATCACACATCCACCTTCAGTAAGGCTCATGGCAGGGGAGGAGGTGTCCCTGTAGAATGATCCTCTGCTATGATCCCATTGGGATGTGGAAGGTTGAGGGTCCTGTGCCATGAAAAACCCCACGAGGCCTGTCCCCAGTCCTGGCAGTTCCCAGGGATCCATGGGAAAGCCCAGGCCTAAGGGGACAGGGGTTTTTATAGCAATGGGAATTTGCAGAAATAGCAGTAAGCTGAATTATTGGTGTCTCAGGTTTGTGACAGATATAAAGGGGCAGAAAAGACCCATTGCTCCCAGAGCCCCAGTCCCACTGAAGAGCCCATTCTGCCAAGTGCTGTACACACACACAAGTTCCTGAGAGATCACTGGTCTTACATGGTAACTATTTGCTCAAGGACCGTGATCTTTACATCTACAGTTATTAACCCTGAACTGTCAACATTACCTCAGTCCAACTCGTTACATCTCTTGGCAGGGTTCAAAGTAAATAGATTTCCAAAGAAATTCCCCTGATTCTGCAGAAATAAGGGCAGGATGATGTACAACATGAAGTCAGAAACTAGATAAACGCTGTCCATGGCTGGGTGGGGTGAAGATCTGAAAGGTATTGTAGACTGAGGAGGAGTTAGTCAGAGACACACATGAATGCTGGGCACTGCCATGAGACCATTGGCTGGGAACCTGGGTTAAAGAAAGAGAGATTCAGAGCAAACATGTTTATTAGACACACCAAGGATGGGATTCAACAAGGGACCAGTGCAGCAGTCTTGATGCAGACAAAATTCCTAGTGATTTCCTTAAGAGTAAGCTTTGTTCTCTGTTACAACCCTGACACCCCCCTGAAACCGCTGGGTTGCATGAGTGAGAGGGAGAGGGGAATTGGGCTCATTACCCAGTGATGATAACTGGTTCTAGAACATCTCTCATCCAAGGATCTCAAAGCACTTTAAAACCATGAACTAATTTTGCCTCACAACAACCCTGTGAGGGTCTGGATTATTTTCCAGGTGGGGATGCACAGAGGGCCTGATTTTCAGAAACGTTTAGGACCTGCAGCTCCTGTTGTCTTCATCTGGAGAAGTGTGTGCTGAGCACTTTGGAAAATCAAGCCCCAAAGCAGAATAACGGCCAGATTCTCAAAAGCACTGAGCACCGAGCAGCTCCTGGCCCTCAGCCACTTGGCCAAATTCCAGGATTACCAACACCAAGCGATCAAACATCATGACTCAGCCCCCCACCCCAAATCAAGAGATTTTAAAAATAACAAAATTGCAGGGGACGGACGGGCTTTGTACTGGCCTGTTGGTTCTGTAAGCCTTTAGAGGCCACATTTTCAAGCATTTATCTTCAACAATGAGGACTAGAAATTTGATTTTGTAGGGGGAGGGGGCATTCCACTGAAAGCTGAAAAAGCAGCAAAGAGTACTGTGGTACCTTGAAAGCTGAGATGCTCCCATCATAATGTGACTCTGGGAGCAGGGGATTTATGTAAAACAGCACAAATCATGCAAGATTTGCAAACCAAATCCATGGCGGAGTGGGGCCTGAAGCAGAGACTCCCGCTTCCCATTCTTCTGTTGTCACCCCAGCTAATGCTTCCATCCTGAGGCTTTTTTTAGAACTTGTCATCATCCCTCTAAATCAGCGGTTCTCAAACTGTGGGTCTGGACCCCAAAGTGGGTCACGACCCTAATAATAGGGTTGCCAGAACTGGTGATAGACTTGCTGAGGCCCGGGCCCAAAGCCAAAGCCTGAGCTCCACTGCCCAGGGCGGTGGGACTCACATTACAGGTCCTCCCACCAGGCAGCAGGACTTGGGTGGGCTCAGGCTTCGGTCCCCCTCCTGGGATCATGTAATGTTTTTTGTTGTCAGAAGGGGGTCACGGTGCTGTGAAGTTTGAGATCCCCCCGCTCTAACTCTTCCTTCAGAACCCAGCCCAGCCTCTCTTTAGTTCCGGGAGGTGGAATTAGTTTGGTTATAAAGTTTTAATAACATTTGGCATTGGATGGCCCCTTTGCAAAGGGAAAAGCGCATCTCCTGGCTGGGAGGAGTGATCCCAGCACCCAAAGGAAACAACAATCCGAATGCAGCGTAAAGAGATTACCAGGATTAAAATGAGATGAAAAGGGATGGTTACAATTATTATTAGCTTCAAATTCCCAGCAACTGGAGCAGCAAGTCACTGTCCATCTGTTCTGTTCCGTCCACACAACCGCCGAGGTTTTGTTCCTGACTGCACGTTGCATTTGATGCACTGGTACAATCTGAACTTTAAAACAAACAACAACAGCAGCAGTGAAAGCTGATCTCCTGGCAATGTGTTACTGAATCCAATGAATCAGACTGCGGTGCTGGTGCAGAAATAGCATCCAAGAAATGTATCAATTTAACACATAACAGGACAGAGACAGTTTTGCTGGGCAGACGAAAAAAGGAGAGAGTTTGCTTAAGGAAGCAATGAAAAATGGTTATAATTAAGAAGGTATTGAATTGGTCTCGGTGCTATTATTAGAATGAGCAGCCAGGGCTTTTTACACTATTTGAATGAACTCCATCAGCATTTGCACTATAAATTCTGTTTTCCAGAGTTTCCCTAATTTGGCAATGAAATTTTGCTGTGGACTGAGTTGTGGTAAAGGATGCGAGATTAGCGGGAAGTAGGGTCTGTTTTGGCTCTTGATTTCAGTAAATCAGAAAAGGATAAAAACTTTTCTTTTTCTTTTTAAATAAGGGTTTGATTCTGCAAACCCTTCGATGAGCAATCCTTACCCATGCAAGCAGCAGATGAAACTAATTGGGGTATTTGCTTGTGTGAGTAAGGGCTGTAGGAAAAGGCTCTGCGTTTGTCTTTTGTTGTTTCAGAATAACAGCCAAGTTTGTCTGTATCTGCAAAGAGACCTGCTTGTGGCACCTTAGAGACTAACGCATTTATTTGGGCATAAGCTTTCATGGGCTATAGCCCCGCTTCATCAGATGCATGGAGTGGAAAATACAGTAGAAGATATATACACACAGAGAACATGAAACAATGGGTGTTACCATCCACACTATAAGGAGAGTGATCAGTTAAGGTCAGCTGTTATCAGCAGGAGAGAAAAAGGACTGTTTGTAGTGTAATGAAAATGGCCCATTTCCAACAATTGACAAGGAGATGTAAGGAACTGCGGGGGAGGGGGGGGGGGGATAAACATGAAATAGTTTTTACTTTATGTAATTTTGTTGTTGTTTTTCACCTAGAACATGGATTAATTGTTTGCTTTTTTCATGTATTTAATTATTACTTAAAGTAGAATCAAACTGTGTTAATATTCCAGTAAAACCTAGAGGCCTCTACCAAGAGTCAGGGGTGGGGCAGGGGGGTCTACTCAGTTAGGTACATTGCAAGAGCAGTTCCTGCCCCTGAAGAGCAGCCTGTAATCTAAACAGATAAGATCAGGGGCGCTGGAACAATTTTGCTGAAAGCCATTGAACCAAACCGTATGTGACGGAAACCACTTCAAGCCAGGGGGTGCGGCCGCCCCCCCAGCACTCCTACTTCCAGCACTTGTGGATAAGACAGACAAATGGTGGGAGGAAAGCAGAGGCACAAAGAGATGAAGAGGCCCAAGGTCCTCCAGGAGCCTATTGGCAGAGCCACCGAATAGCATCTAGGTCTCCTGAGCCCCAGGCCTGTTCTCTGTCCACTGAACCACACTGTCTCTCACTGATAAACCATCTCTCACTGTATGGGGGCTGATTCAGCAAGGTGCTGACCACCTGTCCGTCTTATTGAAGCCAGTGGGCTGTCATCCCCTTGCAGGACTGATCCCTCAGAAACCAATCCAAGCTCTTCCAGTGCCATAAACTGGCCCAGCGCCATCAACCATTTCACTGATTTACACCAGATAAGGATCTGCACCAGCAAGCCACATTCTGCCATCCTTAAACAAATAAAGCTCTCATTGGCTGAGGCCCAGATCCTGCAAGGTGTTTAGATTGATTTCAATGGGACATAGGGACCTAATTACCTCAGAGGATTTGGACCATAGTCCAAAGCTCCTGTTGCATAAGGACTCCAGAACTTGGCCCAAAGCTCAGACAGAAATGTAAACATTGTACTTTTTGTTTGACAAAGAAATACACAGAGCCAATCAGTATCCCATGCAGACCAACCAGGAAATGAGGGGGAAAGTATTCCTATAGGAGGCTCAGAAGCATGAGGGATATGTTAGATTTGACGAGGGGATGGGCTAATCTTGTCCCATTGTGGCTATTTTCTGTGAAACACAAGAACAAAATTAAAACAGGGAAATCCACTGCATTTTATGCAGCATCCTTTCCATCTTCCGGTTTTAATGCTATGATCCATTACCCACTGAAGACTTTTCACTGGGCATTGGATGGAGCCTTTAAAAGAGCAGGATCTTAGCACACTATTACAAGATGACGGAAAGAGAATCTGAGTTTTGATCATGGTTGGGATCAGGCTTAGGAGTTTGCCAAAGATCTAGCTGAGCTTTCTTAAGTATGACCAGAGAATCTGGCAAGCCCTCTTTGAAAAGGTCTGTGAAAAAGCCATCTTCTCAGTGAGGCAGTGTAGTCCAGTGGTTAGAGAAGCAAGCGCTTATAGGTAAAGCCAGTTGGAAAATGAAATTTTCATCTTGTGGGAAATTGTAATATTTTGAAATTTGTTTTTGTTCCAGCTCAGGACAAAAAGTCAAAAATATTAAAATATTTTGTGGAAGAAAATATTCCAAAATATTTCAGTTTGAAAACACAGAATGAACCTTATTGAAACAAAATGTTTCAACCACGTTGAAACACTATACTATCATATAAAAAATTAAACAAAATAAATAATAAATAGAATATAGAAGTCCAAACCAAATGGAATAGTTTGAACAAGATTAAGTGATAAAGTCAGAACCAAATACTCCATTTTGATTTTAAATCATTTTGGAACTTTTCCATCAAAAATTTTGTCGTAAATCAACACATTCCCTCAAAACATTTGAGTTTAGAGAAAACAGCATTTTTGGATGGAAAAATTGTGGCAACAATTTTTTTCGCCAGCTCTACTTCTGAGTCACTGAAATCTCCTGGATTCATTCCTTGATTCACACTTTAACCATGAGGCATCAGTCTATCGTGGTGCTTTGAGATCCTCAGATATCAGCCATTACGGGAGTGCATACGATTGTACTAATATGAGTTCCTTCACCAATTCTTCGCACAGCATTGAACATGTGTGTGTTGGTTATTTACTCTGACAGTTGATATTAGATGTCTGAAGTTTTTTTATCTTTGCTGTATTATATAAATCTGGGCCCAGATTCTGAATTCAGTTACCCTGGTGTTAATGTGCAGTACAGTCTGCCTTTACTGGAGCTCATCCTGTTTTACACTGGTGTAATTTAGATCAGCATCTGGCTCTTTGTGAGCTGAAATAAAATAAAATATAAAAATAACCTATAAAAGTAAAACTTCAGAGAGGGCCCAATCCTGCTGTCTTCACTCAGGCAAAACATCCACTGAAATCAATGGCAGATGAACCTCTCCGCTACATCAGTGCAACATCCCAGGAGAATCTGAGCCCTGAAAGTTTTGACCTCAACCTAGTGAGGTCAGTGGAAGAGTTTCACCAGTGATTAATTTGCTTTAGAACAGCAGGCTGCACTACAACTGGTGTGGAGCACTTCTTGCTGAATCTGTCTGCTAGCATCCCCAGGGCACCAGAATCCATCACAGCATACAGTAACTGCCCTGAAGAGTGAAAGGGAAATGGCAGACAATATGTTTGCTGAACAGTAGCGCTAGGCTGTGGGGTCTGTGACCAGCACATGCTCTGGAGAACTGAGATGGCCAGGGGGGCTATGTGGTCCACACGTCATGGTTAAGGCATCGCTGAAATTGACCAGGGCCGCCCAGAGGATTCAGGGGGCCTGGGGTCTTCAGCAGCGAGGCCTCCCCACTGCCGAATTGCCGCCAGGTAGCACTTCGGTGGCAGGTCTCAAGGCGGAAGGACCCCCCCGCCGTGGGTCTTTGGGGCACTTCGGAGGTGGGTCCCAGGGCAGAAGGACTCCCCTGCTGCTGAATTGCCTCTGAAGACCTGGAGCGGAAGAAGCTCCGGGGCCCCGGGCCCCACAAGAGTTTTCCGGGGCCCCCGGAGTGAGTGAAGGACCCACTCTATGGGCCCCAAAAAACTGTTATGGGGGCCCCTGCAGGGCCCAGGGCCTGGGGCAAATTGCCCCATTTGCGCCCCCCCCCCCCGGGCAGTCCTGAAATTGACCCAGCACTGCAGTAGTTTCCCGAGTTGCATGTGGGGACGATGTCGACACTTTGCATTTTTGGAAGTGCTCTGCCTGTTTGATGCCAGCTAAGATTTTTCCGGCACGTGTCAATGTTTGCAGCTGTCAGCTGGGATGCTGGAAATGTGAACAGCAACCTGTATTTTTATGTATAGCAATCACTAAAAACAACTCTGGAAGTCTGCTAAAGACTGTGTGCATGTGAGTGGATGGATGGGGATGTGTGTGTGTGTCGTGAGTGTGTCATTGTGTTGGTGGATGTTGAGTGTTGCTCAGTGTTTAGGCAGATGGGGCCCTCACTATGTGTTTGTGGTTAGTGGCTGTGAGATAACACATGCGTGCTGAATGTCTGTGTGGGTATGTTTCTGTGTCGGTGTGGGGAATATGGGTGTATGTGTTTCAAATGTTGCTCAGCGCATGAGCATGTGGTGAATGTGTCTAGGAGGAAGGGAGGAATGTGTGTGGTGTTGTGGCAATATGAGTGTGAGTTTGTGAAGGAACACTCCTGCACCCGGGAAATAGCGCATGGCATTTATCTTCCTTTATCTATGCTCCCTCCAGAACCCATGGCACTTTGCTGTCTTGGCCAGATTCCACCTAGAGCAGTAATTGCATTGGACCTAATCCTGCAGCCCTCTGCTCAGGGAAACGCTTATTTTCTTCAGTGGGAATTTTGCTCGAGTTCCATTCCATTTCTACAATTGCTGCTGCTGCAGTGTCTCTGGCCGATGGAAAACAAGAGAGCCCAGACCACGGGAAGCAATTCCATTGTAAATTGTACAGTGCAGGAGCAGCTGTGATCGAGCAGCCAGAGGGCAGGGATGGGAGACGGGAGATCTGATTTATACATGCTTGCTGGGTGACCGTGGGCGTGTCACTCCGCCTTTCTATGTCTCAATTTCAGGGCGAGTGCAAGGATGTTTTGTGCCCTAGGTAAAACTTCCACCTTGTGCCCGCCCCCAGCCCTGTGGCAGCTCTCCATGCCCCCCCAGGCATCCTCCCCCATGGCAGCTCCCCCCCCTGCCCTGAGGGCCCCCCCCGTGGCAGCTCCCCCCAGCCCAGGGAGCTGGGCGGCAGCTCCCCATCCCAGCTCACCTCTGCTCCGCCTCCTCCCCGAGCACGCCGTCGCCGCTCCACTTCTCCCGCCTCCCAGGCTTGTGGCGCCAATCAGCTGTTTGGCACCGCAAGCCTGGGAGGGAGAGAAGCAGAGTGGGGTGGCGTGCTCAGGGGAGGAGGCGGAGCAGAGGTGAGCTGGGGCGAGGAGCAGTTCCCCTGTGTGCTGCACCCCCCTTACTTGCTGCAGGCGCCACTCCCCTTGTCCCCCTGCCCCAGGTCCCTCCACCTAAATACCGATGACCTGAAATGCCGCCCCCCAAATGCTAGTGCCCTAGTCGCCTAATGGGTTGCACCGGCCCTGCTAAATTTCCCCCTCGGTAAAATTGGAATATTGATATGGACCTTTTGTGGGGTCCCTTGAGAGTTACAGATACGGAAAAGCAGATTATTATTATGAGAGTCATTAGGGATGTGGAATGGTTTTGTTTTCTTAGTAACCTTGCAGGTGAACGGTGCCGAGTATTTGGATTTGGGTTATGGCAGCAGTTCTCAGCCTAGTGTACAGGTGAGCCCTTGTACATAACAAGCCTCCGAGTGCGACCCCCCCTTATCAATTAATAACAAATTTCTGTATATTTAACACCATTATAAATGCTGGTGGCAAAGCGGGGTTTGGGATGGAGGCTGACAGCTCGCGACGCCCTCATGTAATAACCTCGCAACCCCCAGTTTGAGAACCCCTGGGTCATGGGGATGTCAGTGGTTATGGCAGACCCACACTTCTCTCTGCTGCAGATTTAAAACGGGGGAAGAGAAGTGAGTGTGAAGTGGAGCAAACACAAACACTCCTGGTTCAAACAAGCTTCTCTTCCCCTAGATGACATTGATTTGGGTTTTCTGTCCATCACCCACTGCTGTTCCCCACCGACCCTGGAGTTTTTCATCTCTCCCACTTGCTTTTCCCTTTGTTTACTCGCATCCTTTTCCTTTTAACAGTGACAAACGGGAACATGATTTCAGAGGCAGGGCAGGTAAGAAAGTTCTATGAGAGCTCTGGGTCCGGGGGAGGGTGTTGTCTTATTTTCTTTTTTTCTTCAGTGGGAAATGTGTGCAGTGATTTGGCTGCCAGGGCAGGGCTTGGTGCCATTTTGTAATGGTTTCAGAAGTAAAAGCACCCCCAGGCTGGGCTAGCACGTTTTTCAGCTGTGGAACTCAGGCCTTGGTCCTCTAACAAGGCGTCAAACTCTCGATGATTTCAGTCGCAATTAGGCACCTTAATACCTTTGAGGAGGGATGTCCTGGGGCCAGAAACTGAGCAGTATTCAAAGCGGGGTTGGGCATTTTTAAGGGTAACGAGAATAATCAGAGCTAGACTAATTCATGCTGACACAAATTGTGGAAGGGATATTAGACCTTATGCTTTAAGCCAATTGCTAATGATTAGAGATTAGAAGTTTTCCTGCACCCGGACGCTGGCCACTGTCAGAGACAGGCTGCTGGAGAGGATGGACCAGAGTTCTGATCCAATCTGGCGATCCCTACGTTCCTAGCATGGACAGCACCAGGGTAAGCCTCCCGGTACTGTCTCTCCAACATTCCTCGACCCCGGCCTGGAGGGACTGCCTCTAGGAGCAAGATGCTGGCTCGTATTCCATGCCTTGGGTCCATTAATCTGCTGGGCCTAAGAGGCCAGCAGACCTTGATTAGAATGAATTTGCTGCTAGTCAAGGCCAGAGGGCTTCCTTCTCAGCTGGGGATCAGCAGTCTTGTTTGTTTTGTCTGTGATCCAGGCTAGGACAATCATGCCATGTGTGAAGGTAACTTGTAAGCGTGGTTCTGCTAGGCCAGAAAAAGAATGATCAGGCCACAGTAGTCAGGGAAACTACGGCGGAAAATTGCAATCAGGAACCATTTGCAACTAGCACATTAGCTAGTCTGGCACAGCTCTGCCCCTTCTGGGATCAGGATCTGAGCACGTGCTGCTGAAAAGGATTCATGCATCCTCTGGGTCTGTAAAATAAATATAGCCTGATTCTCTCTGGTCCTGCCCAGGTGCAGTCACATACTCCAGCTCCAAGTGGGAACACGGTGCTACCGAAGCAGAATGCCAGCTGGTTGCACTGGTGACAAGCTGCAAAACAACAGAAAATCCAGCCCTTACTGGTGAGGTGTGAAGCACATGTCTCACAAGGCATGTGGCGATTGCTTCTGAGTTTGAAATCGCTCCAGGTTAGCGAGACAGTCACTTCAGGAGAAGGCTAGAAACCTTAGGGGTGGGAAATGCTTGAGGCTAGAAACACAGTTAAGTACTGTCCTAAACAGCATCTTAGCCCTAAATTATGGGATTGACACTTAAATTATGTGACAGACCCCCTGTGGGATAGCAGTGCAGCATTCTCCCTTAAACCTTGACTCCACCCTTCACCTCATCCAGGAAATTCATACCATAGTCTGTTTCGAGAGAATCTGCTATTACATTTCATTTATTTTACGCTGCCCAAATTTTAACCCTTCAATCTGATGCAGATTTTTATATTGATGGGGTCCAATCCAAGTCTCATCGACCTGACAGGGGGATGCCCGTGCACAGTTTGGCCAGTGTTGGTACAATCAGTGACTTGCAAGAAAGCATTTTGTGTGGACAAAAGCATAATCTATGGCAGTCAAGGGCAACGGGAATGTAAAATAGTTGCCACTAACAGAAGGCCTCACTAAAACCCCTGTGGGGTCAGGTCTCATTTATTTGTACACTATTTTAATTCTATTATTTCTGTAAAGCCATCTCTCTGAGAATCAAATTTCATTTCATTTTAAAAACACTCACTTTCATTAATTAAGCCTCCCAGCACTCCCATATGGTGGAAATTACACCTGTGTAACAGAAGGGTAAACTGAGGCACAGAGCTGTTTAGGAAATAGTCTACAGCTCCATAGTAAGTCAGTGTCGGGAATCCCCATTCTGAGGTTCTCAAGCTGGATGTTGTGAACCAGTGACGGGGGCGTGACCACCTGATCCTTCCCAGCTAGATGGAGAGGTGGAGGGAGAGGGTCCCAGAATGGAAAAGGTCGAGCAATCTAGACAGCAGATCATGCTTTCTCTGGCAAGGCACTCTTTTGTCTTTGGCTCTTAAGTAACTGGAAAGACCCACACACCCAGCAGCTGTGACAGTTTGCTTAGTTCATTTTCTGCCTTGATTGTGTCTGTCTTACAATTGAGAGAGTGTTAGTTTGTTTTTTAAGTATTATTTAAAACTGGAGCAAATCTGGGCCTGCCTTAGAATTTCATGGCCATCACTATGCTGCCCACCATGGCAAATCAAAACTCCTTCTTGCAAAAGCAGGGATAAACTCAAAGACTCATGATGCAAAACAGCCGGCTGCTACCTCAGCTAGAGGAGAAGCTTGCCTAGCTAGTAGCAGTATAAGGCCTGAGCACATTTGAGCAGTCCTGATTCCATCCAGTAGAGGGCAGTGGTGCTTTTAGTCACACCACCAGTTCTGTTTTATTCCACCTCGATCCATTGCTGATGAAACCAATATGACTAAAGTAAAAATCACAGGGAGAACTGTTTCTTTGTAACCAATTCCCTCTAGTGAATCCGAATGGAAGAGGGTTTATCTAGCAACAAGAGCAAGGAAATGGGAATCAGGTGGTTTAGTCCTGGCTCTCCCAATGACTCACTCAGTGATCTGAGCCTTAGCTTAGCTGCTCCGTGCCACAGTTCGTCCAGCAGTGAAATAGGTTTAGTTACAACACCTCACATAGGGATGAGCTGTGCTAAATTCATCACGGTTTGTAAACCACTGGGAGATCTTCCTATGAAAAGTGCTATATAAGTGCAAAGCATTATTTTGAATATTAGTGGATATAAATCTGTCACTAGCAGTGCAATGTGTTAAGCTCTGAATTGCCCAGAGAGAACACAAAACAAATTGGCTTGCACGTGAGGGCCAAGGTAGGTGGCTTCTGGCCCAGCTGACTTTCCTGGGCAGTGGAGTGCAGAAAGGTGACCATATGGGCCGTTTCTGCCAGGGCCAATGGATTGTGGGACAGCAGTGGAAGGACCACTACAACTGGTTGTATCATCCTGGAAATGAGATGTGTCTATGCTGCCACTTAATCACTGGAGCTAACACCAATAGGGACTTACCTTGACTTGTAATCAGGGTAACTTGCAACAGTCAGGAGCGGCGCCAGGGTATCTGACGCCCTAGGCGGACGGCCATTTCGCCGCCCCCCGCGGGTCCAGTGGACCTACCGCAGTCATTTCGGCGGGCGGTCCGCTGCTGGAAAGGCTCCAGTGGACCTGCCGCAGTCATTTCGGCGGGCGGTCCGCGCGTGTCTAAAGGTTCCGGGACCTGCCGCAGGCATGACTGCAGGCATGACTGCGGTAGGTCCGCCGGAGCCTTTTAGACCAGTGCACCCGTCCGCCGAAATGACTGCGGCAGCTCCATCCATGAGCCTTTCCAGGCGGACCGCCCGCCGAAATGACTGCGGTAGGTCCCCCAGACCCGCGTGCCGCCCCGCCCCGGTAAAATAGCGCCCCTCAAAATTCTGGCGCCCTAGGCCATTGCCTAGGTTGCCTAAATGGTAGCGCCGGCTCTGGCAACAGTGCATGGCCAATGAAACATTGATTGCAGCAAATGCATATTTGCAAGTGTATTTCCACCAATAGAAGGACACATCTACCTGTGGGTCTCTGTATTATTATTATAATTTTATTATTATTTATTTGTGCTATCATAGCACTTAGGAGCTCCTGTCCTAGAATTAGACAGACTGTGACTCGAAGAATTTGCAATCTAAGTAGACATGAGACACCAGATAGATAGAGACAAACCAAGAGGGTAGTACAGGGGAATAGTGAGACAATGTTGGTCAGCATAACAGGCAGCGGTCTCAGCACACAAGCAGCCTCGCCATTGTCAAGTATTTTGTAGGCCTTCTGGCAAAGCAGAGTTTTGAGAAGGGATTTGAAGGAGAAGGAGGAGTTAGTTTTGCAGATGTTTCCAAGGGAGCTTTCTCCAAACACGAGGGGCAGGATGGGAGAAAGTGTGAAGGGGCTTCTTAGAAAACTTAACAAGTGGGTCCTGGAGGCTGGCGTCATGGGCTGGCTGGAGGTGGGAATCGACCTTTTGAGACTGAGTGAGAGAAGATGGCTAGGGTGGAGATAGCGTGACGGGCCTTGAAAGTGAAGACAAGTTGAACAAAGGACCTTGGAGTTTGGGGTGTGCTAATAGATGGCGCAGCTAAGGGCTGAGATTTAAAGCTTGCTAGATTACAAGGCTATTTTAAACATAAATTATTTCTTTGTGGAGACTGGCTTGGAAGTGCCGCAAGGCCGTGCAGGAGACCTTGATTTGATTACTAGCCTCTCTCACTCCGGCTGCCATCATGCTGTCACTGTCTCTCCCTCTCAAGCTGCTGCGACACTTGGAGAAATATGTTCTGCTACTCCCACACAGCCCTACCGTCTGAGACGGCGTTTTCAGCACAGCCAGGGAAAAACATTGACACTGATGCTGGCAGTTCACTGGGAAAAAATCAGCACTGGAGGACACATTTGCAGCTGGAGTTTGTCCTCAGAACATCAGCATCCAAAAAAAACAGCCCCATGCAGCCAGAGCATCAACACTTCAGTGTCTGAGGATGTAGGCTGGGCACCCTGAAGGTTGCTAAAAAAGTCAGCAACATGTACAAGTTGCTGGCAGGGGATGGATAGCCAAGCAGGGAATGCTGCCCATGTGCAGGTGCTGCACGCAAGACAGGAGCATGCCCTGTTTTGACGAGTGGCTTGTTTGTGCAATTGCTATAGAGGAAGCAGTGGAAAGGAAGCTGTGTGAAGGTGCTGAAGCTGCTGCCCGAGGTAAACATTGTGATACACTTAGCTGACGATGGTGCCAAACCCAGAAAACTGTAGACCCGAGAAGAGGAAAAATGGAACATGGCTGCATCAAAAGCCTGCCATGTGGATTGATCAGCTTAGTTTGTTACAGAACTTTAAAGAGTATCTTCACTGGCCATTCAGCGGTTGGCAAGGATGAAACACTCCAGCACAATGCACGCAGCAATTTGGGGACCGGGCTCAGCCAACATCTCTCAGCCACGGGGCTTCAATTCATCAAAGCATTTATGTGTGTGCTTAAACCCCTTGGCTTCAATGCCGCTTTAAATACGTGCTTAAAGGCAAATATGGCTGTGTGCTTTCCTGAACAAGGATGGATTTAAGCACATGCTTAAGGGTTTTGCTGAATCGGGGCCTACAGCTTTACAGGGACCTTTAAACTGACTTCATTATACACTTACAACATGCCCATGCTGTTCTCTGCCAGCTGCATTACACAACCAGCTGCATCTTTTGATAGCAGTTAATTTAAATCTCCTGTTTCAAATTCAGACCACAGCTGTTGCTCTTAAAGGGCTACTGTCAGGTTAAAAATCAGACAGTGTATTTTGGGAGGAAATATCACTAATCGGTTAGATTGTTAAAACCAAAAGACTATCTTTAATCTAATTTACTTTTCATTATTCATGCGGTTTATCCCGTTCTTGCATTTCACTCAGTTTTGACAATAGAAATAGCTTAGCCAATTCTACTTTTCTTTCTAAATCGCTTTTGCTTTCTGGCTCCTCGTGTACCAGAGCAATGCTGCAAGGTTTGGATTGCCAGCACCAGATGGGAATGTTTAAATTCAATCAAAAAGCTGTTTTCAGTTACATTAAAATATATCTATTAATAGGAAGTTCTGTAAAACCTGTAAAAAAATTATTTTACAAAACCTACATTTTGTGCCTAACCCCTCCCCCCCCACTTCTGATAATATCCCTTTAATCTCAACAAGCCCGCTAGGCCCTAACCCTACCAACACTTAGCCTCCTAGTAGCCAGCTGAAATCAAGTTACACGTGGAGTTACACATATACAGCCCTTTATTAAATCTGATACTAAAATATTGCATGGAAACAAAAAATAAAATTGTTCTTCCCATGGCTTTTTAACCCATTATAGTCTTTTGATAGTCGTTCTCGGTGCTTATTGCCAGGGTCTGTACATTATACAATGCAGTAATCACATGGTGTAAATGATTTTCAATTCAAAATCCAAATACGCTCTGCACTTATCAGAATGATGAATCAAGCTTATATGAAAGAGGGTCACCAGTGCCATAAAATAGGATGTGAAAAGACCACTGATTTGATAATTTGGGGGTGGGGGGGCAAAATCATGCTGGAGTTGCCAAGGCATTTACTGTATATGTGTGGGCACAGATAAGCTGACTGATTTAAACATGGTGCCTCCTTCCCTATAATACAGGGAAAAAGAACAAGAGTACTTGTGGCACCTTGGAGACTAACAAATTTATTTCAGAATGAGCTTTCTGTGAGCTATGGCTCACTTCTTCAGATGCACAGAATGGAACACACAGACAGGAGATATTTATACATACAGAGAACATGAAAAGAGGGAAGTGTGCATACCAACAGGAAGAGTCTAATCAACTGAGATGAGCTATACAGGGAGGGTCTCAGTATTTGAGGAGTGGCTGCCACATGATCAAATGACATGGGCAATTAAAATCTCTTGCATGGGGGACAGGCCATTGTGTCCAGCCCTGATGAACACATTCATGCAGCAGGTGAACATGACAGCTCAGTGGTTTGCAGCATTGCCCTGTTAAACCCAGGGTTGTGAGTTCAAGCCTTCAGGGGTCTATTTAAGCATCTGGGGCAAAAACCTGTCTAGGGATTGGCACTGATTTGAGTAGGGGGTTGGACTAGATCCCTCCTGAGGGCCCTTCCATCCCTGAGATTCTATGATTCTCTACCCCAGTGGGGGCCCAGGCCTGACATGACCCCCCCGGCTGCTCTGGGCAGCTGCTTTGCAGCCTGGCTGGGCTCCAGCCCCCGCTAAGCGGGCGGGGAGGTGTTGCCCAGCCGGGGAGGGAGCAGCCGCGTCACCACCCCAGCCCGGGCGGATTTGCAGCGCGATCCGCCCACTTCCCCCACGCGATCATCCTTCGACCGCCCGGGCCGGGAGGCGGCTCCGGGCAGCCCGCAGCAGCCGCCGCGCCGCGCCGGGAAAAGTTTGTTGGCGAGAGTTTGGGGCGCGCCATGGAGGCGCTGCGGTCGGCGGGCAGGGCCATCATCCGGAGCCCCAGCGCCGCCAAGCAGTCCTGGGGCAGCGGCAAGCACAAGAGTGAGTCCCCGGGCGGCAGCGGGGTGCTGAGCCCAGGGGGCGGCTAGTCCCTCCCAGGCCTGGGGCAGCGCCCGGCTGTGCGCTCTGCTGCGCCGGCCCCTGGCACGGGGCAGCCGGGAACAGGGTTTGCTTCTCCCCGAGTGACCTGCTTCGCTTTGGGAGCGGTCCCGGGAGCCTCTTCCTGTTGCTGGCCGGCCGAGAGCAGGCTGGGGTGGGAGCCCGCTGGGGTGGGGCACGGACCGGCTTCCCCAGGCCGGTTCTCATGCCAGGATGTTGCTGACCTGGGGGATGGTGACCCTCTGGGCTTCCCCCCGCACCCCTCCCCGGTTGTACCTGTACCCAGCCTCAGCTCTTCTCTCCAGCCACACGGTGAAATCCCTCCTCTGCTCACTCCATTCTCAGTTAAGCAGAGAGGGGCCAGCCCAGAGCGCTCCGAAAACCCCGCTGCACACCTGGACCGGTGTATTGTTCTGCTCCCTGGCCCTGCCCTCTGGGGGAGCAGGTTGGGGCCTGGCTTGTGCTGCCTTCTGGTTTGGACAGTCCTGAGCCCCATCTGCAAATGGAAGAATAGTGAAAATGTTTTTAGCCCACAGCTGAATGAGCAAGTATGAAGAGAAGAATGAGGGGGGATTTGATTGCTGCTTTCAACTGCCTGAAAGGGGTTTCCAAAGAGGATGGAGCTAGACTGTTCTCAGTGGTGCCAGATGACAGAACAAGAAGTAATGGTCTCAAGTTGCAGTGGGGGAGGTTTAGGTTGGATATTGTCACTAGGAGGATGGTGAAGCACTGGAATGGGTTACCTAGGGAGGTGGTGGAATCTCCTTCCTTAGAGGTTTTTAAGGTCAGGCTTGACAAAGCCCTGGCTGGGATGATTTAGTTGGGGATTAGCCCTGCTGTGAGCAGGGGGTTGGACTAGATACCTCCTGAGGTCCCTGCCAGCCTTGAGATTCTATGATCTAAGTAGGATGTAAAGCGGGGTTAATAGTTACTTAAAGTCTCCGCAGAGTGAATGAGGCCACTGTGTGTGTTGCTTCTAGTGACTGATAATGAGATGGTGGCTAAGCAAGGAATTCCTCTTCCTCGTATCTGGAGTTATAGCGCCATCTTTTAGGGATTGCTGCGCTGTCTAGGTGAGGTTATGGGCCTGCTTGGATGTCTTGAGCCAATTTAGTGAGTCGTGGTCTGCTTACCTGCAACCTCGCCGAACTCCATAGCTCTGCTGTCAGACTGTTCCTACCAGGGATCGCTGACTTGACTTCCTTTAGGAAGGAATGTGTATTTCTCAACCCCCTAAATGAGCCCTTCTCTACCCCAAATCTTGCCTTCTGCAGACCAACCACCCTACTTGCCCTGTGGCTTGACAGCTTTGGGATTGTTGTCCTTGACCATGGAATGTCTGGGTTTTCTTTTCTTCTGTGCAAAAGGAAACTCTAAGCAAACAAAAGTTGCTGCATTCCCAGGAGAAGAATGGAGCGTAATGAGACCACACAACGCTCTTGCCTGCTGAGCACTTTACACATCTTAATGTGGTGTGTCATAGTAGACATGCATTAGTCTGTTGGAGGGCAGGCTTAGAGAGAACACATGCGGCCATCGTGGCAGATGTTAGCCCTGAACTCCTCTAGTCAGTCTGAATTCTTCTTGTCCCATCACTGGTGGATCTCAAAGGGTGCCGGGTACATGGAAAGGATTAAAGCTCTGCAGTAGGATTTTTGGCTTTGGTTTAGTTGTACTTTACCCAGAGTCAAATCAGTGGTTAACTTGTAACTTTGGTTTTATTAGCTGGCTTAAAAATATGCTACACTCAGGATACCAGTTTGAAAAATCGAGCACTGCAGTAAGATTTTTTTTTACATTCCATCCAGCTGGGTGCTAGATTCTTGAGCTTTGGACAGTAGCTGTAACTTTCATTCATTCAAAGGCAGCTGGGCACCCGCCATGTACACACAGAGCCCTGGTTCCTTTCCCTGCTCCCACACAATAATGAAAGGGTTTGAAGTGGACTTTTTTCCACTTTCATCCCCTTCTTAGTTGTTTTTAGCACTGTTACGATATTCCTGCCTGGCCTCTCAACCTTGGTGGGATCTCTGACTCCTCTCCCAGCATCTAAACCCTGTGTGTTTTCTCTCTCTCTCTCTCTCTCTCCTCTCTGCTGCAGCTTGGATGGGGGTATGAGATATTAATTTCCTGCCATGGGAGGTATATCCTTCTCCACATCTCCATCCCTTCAGTGTGTCCAGAATGCTGCTCCCAGGATCACCTTGAGCTCCTGTCCCTTGCATCTTTGCATTCAGATCAAGCTTCTTGTCTTCACCTTCTAAACCAGCTGCTCTCTGATCTCACTTCCTCCCATGGGATGTCCCAGCCTCTCTGTTCCACCCAAGATTCTCCGACTGGTTCTTTTGTCTCCTTCACCCACTCCTAACTCCATGTCCCAAAGCTGGGAAGAGCCTCGTGCTCAACACTCTCTAAGAGCTGGTCTGATCCTCCAGGCTGCCTTCTTCCATAAGGCCTAAAGTGCTAGAGTGGGACTGCTCCCCTTCTGGTTCTGACTCACCGTGGTGCATATGCACAGACCTGTCCATTGATAGGATCCTGGACTAACCTGGCATTTTTCCGTCTTCTTAAAAGCTCTGTGAAGAAACACATGGGAGGAGATAAGTGGGGTTTTCGCTAAGTGCTCTTGTCAGAGGTGCAGTACCAGCAGGTGAGCAGGAAAGCCCAAGATCCCTGCAGCATACCAAAGTGCACTAATCCAGTTTTAAGAATGAAGTATTTTCCTTTGCCAGTTTTCCCTGTGCCAGTAAAAACCCCTAGTGTCTGGATACTTCACTACATGGTGGCAAGATCAAACTGCTTGATTTTTACTAATCCGCTGAGATTCACTCCAGGTTTTTTTTGCCTCTTTTAAGGATTAAGAGGCTGGTATTTCTGGATCTGAAATGACTGCACTGCTGCTGGAGTGCTGTCTCGGCACTCTGCAGGAATCCTAAGCAAGAGTTTAACTCTGTGGTACTTGCTTTGGCACTGGGTTGAAACTTGGTACAGGGTCTGCAGAGAGTGGCGGGGTGGGATTTTTCTGACACATACCCAGCTAGAGAGTTAAAAAGCAAACCAGATTTTGGTCTTAGACTGAAGCCGTTCAGACTCTACTATTAAATTGTCTTAAACAAGCTTGTGAATTGCATGAGAATTATTGCATGCTGAGTAAATATGAATGAAAAGCAGGAGTCGCTGTCAATTGGCGCGAAGACATCTGCTGTGTAAATGTAGCGGTGATTCCGGGTAAATGCATACTGACCTCTTGCAGAAAGGACTCTCGGTTACAAGCATATTTGATTGCATTGGACTTACTAAGGCTTCGAGCGTGTGTGTATATGTTATCTAGCTTTAAATTTGCCCCCCGACCCCCCTGCCCTCAAAATGAAGGTAATGATAAAGCTCTTTTGGAATGGGGACTTGTGAAAATCTAATCTTGGAATCCATTTGGAGGCCCCAAGATGGAAAAGGGTCCTGGTCTGAACACATCTATTCCCCACACACCTACCACCACTCCCTTCCTTGCTTGCACACTCTGTCTCATACACGCACACTCACTCTGAAAACTCTCTCTCACTCACACACCCCTACCACCACTCCCTTCCTTGCTCCATCCCTCACACACACATTGGCCGTGCTCTCACACTCACACCTACCACCATGCACACTCTCTCACACTTTTGCTGGAAGCAGCAGTGAGACTAGTAATCCCAAACCATCATCCCCAGGGGCACATCCCGTGAACTGCAAATGCTCCAGGGAACTGTCACCTTGAAATATTTGCAGATTTCAAGACTGAAGAAAAGTTTCTTCTGTTCTGAGAGTGGAAAATGCGAACAACAACGAGCCGTGCTTGAGGGGAAGTGGGGGCGGGGGGAACAATGTTCGTGCAGACTGTGGCTGGCTTGTGAATTGAAAATGTTTGTTTGAGGTGTCCATGACCTGTGTGCGCTCCTGAGATGGGGGACAAACATCAGAACAAGCTGCTCTGCCCATCCCCCTCCCAAACCAAAGTATAAACCTCCGAGAGCTTTGCAGCCCCTTTCAGGTCTGCCTCTCTCAACATTGAGCAACTGCAATTTGATTGTGATTCTTGATTTAAATTCGTTTGCGAGCCATGCACCATAGATCTAACCAAAGGTGTGCTTGGTACTGTATAATTGACAATCTCTGCCATCCCGTTGCGCCAGCCGAGGAGGGGTGAGCTGTTGTGAAGGGCAGGTCATCCAAGCCAGGGGAGCAGTGGGCACTTCCCGATGTTTTCCCCACCGTGTGGGGAAGCTGGGCTCTTTCTTTTTGCCCAGGAGATCTTGGATGTCCTAGTGGGGAAATCCAGGGGAGGGAACAGTTTTGGTGAAGCTGATAGAGAGCAGCGTCATGGCTCCTGCCAATGCTCAGAATGATCGTTGCTCTGATGGTTGCCCCTTCGTGGACTACAAACCATCTTCCTCTCCGAGTACTTCCTTGGAGCTTCCTTCCTAACCAAGCACCGCTGTGTGCCTCTGAAAGTGTCAGGGTTCAGACTTCCCTACTGGGGGCACTGAATCAAAGTGGGACCTGAGGATCCTCTCCCTTGGCCTCTCCCACCCCTTCAAAATCCTTGCTTTCAGTCTGAATATGCAACACACAGAACAAGATTACTTAGCTGCTTTAATGCCCAAGTAACATTACTCGGCTGCCTCAATGGACAGTGCTTGCCACCCCTACCCCATGCATACAAGCACAGTGCAGCTTCGGGAGCGGGCTGAGGCCTTCGTTGCGCTCAGTGCTGGAAATGGAAAGGCCCCACCACAGTCTTCACGCCCCTGCTTGTGTAGCCAGCGTGGTCAACTCACCATTTTATCATGAACCTCTTAACCTCCTCTCTCCCCCACGAATCAAATGTTAAAACCCAGTTCCTGGAGCCCTGTGATTATGTGAACCTTGGATTTACCTTCTTTAAAAACCGGTTTCTAGCCCTCCTGGTTCAGAAGTTCAAAAAGGTGACACCCCCCCCGACCCCTTCCTCTCCAGCCCCCGCCGAGGCTCAAAACCCAGAAGGCAAACTTAAAAAAGAAAAAAAATTAAAAAAAAAAACCAAACAACCTTTCATGATTTGTGTGTTTGGGATTGGCAACTTACATACCAGGTCTCTGATAGCAGAGGTTGGCTAGTAAACTTGCAGTGATGCTTCAGGTGGCTTTAAAAGAAATGTTCTCCTTTCAAAAGACATGCTTTCCAACGATGACCTCATGGCAGAGATTGTCCGCCTGCTTCACACACTCTAATACTTACCTGTTCACAGTCTCTGTGCTGGGAAGTGCTGTACGCATCAGTCTGGAGCCGGTCAATTCACATTTGCACTTTACGCCCGGTGCAGGAGGGTTGAGTGGAAGAGAGATGGGGCAGAAGTTGTGGCTTGTTGAAAGCCACAGAGGAAGTCATCACAAGAGCAGCAGATCGAACAAACACGAGGTGCCTGGCTTGGAACCTGGTGCTCTCTTCTCCAGCTCCTAGAGCTGCTTGTAAAGTGCTCTGAGGCTGAAAAGCACTGTGGGACCATAACAGGCATGTCTGTCCCTCCGAGCAGAGCTTGAGATGTGTTGCAAGAGTCGTACTGCTACGCCGCATAAGCTGCCCCACCCTCACTTACTTTGGAATCGCAGGGGTGGGAAGCCAAGGAAATCAGTGACACTGAAAGAGTCTCTGATGCTGACAAAATTCAGCCTTTTTTGCATCGTGTCTGTAAACAGATGGTACCAAGTTACACAAAGCATCTGGCTTGTCATTGGTTCCCCGCTGAACTTTGGGAGCGGTCATTTGCACAGCCACAAGGGTGGTGGTGGGGAACTTTATAATAAACAAAGCGTGGCTAAAAATAGCATCCCCTGGTACAGCGGCTGCTGAGACTCAGGCTAGCCAAGCAAAATAGATTCTTTCCGTGCCCTGCTGGCTGGGTGAGTGTATCGAGTCCGAGTGCCAGAACCCCACTGGTGCTGGGAAACAACAAAGCGTTCCCAGTCCCGGTGCCTTAGGCTGTTTCCACTGCAGTTCAGCCCCTGCTCTGGTCAATTGCATTCTGTCCCTGTGAACCAGACCGGGGCTGTCCAGTCTAGTGGATAAACAGGGTTAGGAGTCAGACTCTGGTGTCCAGCTGGGCTCTCTCCAGTGCCCCGGGGTTGAGCGTGCTGGCTGTATGGCTCGCTTGGAACCAGGACTCAGGTTCCCAGAAATCCCAGTCTGGGTGAGGTTTCTCTGATTCTCCAGTGGCTGCTCTGTGCCTGGGAGTAGCTAGGGCCGAGAAAGACACCAGAATCCTGCTATGCACTTGTGTGTTCAAAAGGCTTCAGTGCTGCTGCTGCTCACTCCTCTTTCTGTCCCTTGCCTGCCTTCAGGCCAGGCCTGCAGTGCCTCTCCTAGGCTGATTGGCCCGGCGGCGCATATAAATAGCACGGCTGCAGTCCCCCCTTGATACCACTATCCTCGACCATTTGGGAATATGGGGCATTATCCATCTGCTCATCAGGGCAGAGCAGATGGGCACAGTGCAGGGATGACATGATTCCTGCTGCTTACCAAAGCACAGCTGGTAGGTCAGATCCAAAACCTCCCTGGCTTGTCACTGAAGTTCCAAAATCTGGAGGAATGCGGGAGGTGGTGTAATATAGCGCCAATGGAGCCGTAGTCTTTAGAGTCCGCTCACCTGTTCTGGCCACAGCTGATGGCTTCTGTGCATCTCCTTGCAAAGCAAAACCGCTGCCAAAGCAAGGATTTGTCCGGCTCAGATGGATTTGTATGTTCTTCCTGAAATGGCGAGTCCTGACGTGCTGTATCACAGTCAGTGGCTGCTGCCAACACTCGGCAAACCTTGAAACAGGGAGTAGGACAGACTCAGGAAGAATCTCTATTTGCTGCCTTCCCCTTGCTTGCTTGCTGTTGCAGAAGGGGGATGCCATGTTCTCCGGAAAATGAGGCTTCCTACGTGGGGTGTCATATATACATTTCTACATTTTCATATATACAGTATATATGAAAATATTTAATAATTTCAATTGGTAGTCTGTTTAACAGTGCGATTAAAACTGCAATTAATCATGATTAATTTTTTTTGAGTTAATTGCATGAGTTAACTGTGATTGACAATCCTACTATTCATATGTAAACAAACGAGTGACTTTACATTTGAATCTTCAGACAGCCTAAAACATCTTCTGTTTCAACGGGGGTGTTTCTCTGAAACCAAATTATGTCAGTATTAGCACTGTTGTGTTCCCTGATCTGATGAAGTGAGTTCTAGCCCACGGAAGCTTATGCCCAAATATATTTGTTAGTTTCTAAGGTGCAGCAAGGACTCCGTTGTTTTTGATCACTTTGTGTTCAGCCCCGGGGTGCCAGAAGGCAGTGTCCCCTCTAACTGCTCCAGAGATGGAACTACAGACTTGTTTGATAGCCGATTCATTATCCCCAGAAATGAATGTCTATTCACTTTCATATTGAAATCAACAAAACCCTAAATTCTAATGGTCTGATTCCGCTGTAGCCTTTCCAGTGCACTGCAGAACAGATCCTGTCAGTGTAGTGCAAGGGTAGTCAATTCTTTTTTTTGTCAAGGTCCAAATTTTTGGTCAGGGTCCAGATTCCAGAGAAAATAAGTAAATAAAAAGATTTTGGGATCCATTCAAAAGCGCCTGGAGGTCTGGCTTTGACCCGCAGTCTGCCAATTGACTACTGCTGATGTGGAGCATAGATTTCAAAGCGCTTTACGGAGCTTGCAGCCTCCACCCCTCCAGGCTAATCTGCACCATGAAACTGCCCCTAGCTCCACAACCTGGCAATGGAGGTTCCTCTCCACAACCAGTCAGAGCCCTGAATGAGCCATGCTCCGTGATGTGTGAGTCACCAGGGTAACCGCTCCCATCAGGGTGAAGTCACCCTCTGGAATTACATGGCGGTGTTCTCTGTAAAAGCATGTGCACAGAGTGGAGGCTGCTGGGGAATTACCTGCTGTGGAGAGCGCTTGCAGCTCTGCTCAGCCGAGAGGGCGGGGGTGGAGAGGGGAGGTTGTGGCCTTGTGACCCTGCCGTCCTAAAGCACTGGAGGCATGGCAGGGGATTGCTCTGTCCTGATCCATACAGTACGTCTATGTTGCATGTGTGGAGCTAGACGCTGCAATGAAAAGAGGCTGTATCTACTCTGTCGTGTGCAGCTCTTGACAGGGGGCTTTGGCTCCGGCACGTAGAGAGCCACATAACATATGTACCCACAGGGTTCGGGTGTCTGTACCTGAGTCTCCTAAGCAGAGTCCTGCTAGCTACGCTGTCTGTACCTGCACTGTTTGAGCATGTGGTGTATGTATTTGACATGCTGCCACCAGGAGTGAGTGATGATGTGCCCCTAGCGGGCTCTGCCTGCTAGCATGGTTGGCCTGTACCTACACGCTGCCAGATGCTCACTTGCATCTGAGGGGAGCAAAGTTCACTTGGAGAACTTGGAATGGGCCCCATGGGGGCTGGACTGGGCTGTCGTGAAGACTTTTATTGCAGCTGCCACTACAGAGAAAGGGAGCGTGGGGATTTGATGCAGTTTGAGAACAGGTGGATGGGGGGGAGACCAGCACCCGAGGCACCTTTGCTAAACAATACTACTGGCTGACAAGGTGGGTGATGGTGTTGTGCCACCTGTGGAGAGCTACCACGCACAGAGCCCCCTCCACACCCGTCTCAGCACGGCTGATCTGACAGTACTGCAGTAGTTGGATAGTGGTGGAAGAAGCAGTTGGACCTTTAATGTAACTTTCCTGGAGAAGGATCATTGGTGTCTCTGAAATAAGCTCCAAACCCTTAGAGGTTTGGAGGCTGGTTAATGCTGCTGCCTCTGCCGCTAGATGAGGTGGAAAAGGCCGAAGGCCCCTGGGCAGCATTCCGTGGGCGATGGTTTGAAAGCGTA
Organism: Chelonoidis abingdonii; assembly: GCF_003597395.2. Lineage (NCBI taxonomy): Eukaryota > Metazoa > Chordata > Testudines > Testudinidae > Chelonoidis > Chelonoidis abingdonii. The sequence continues at coordinate 9,185,946 of NC_133793.1, forward strand.
ACATGGGCACCTGCTACACAATAGCAGAACCACTAACTGTTCTTCACTGGCTTCCTCCTCCCACAGTGAGATCCATGCATTAAGCCTCTGCAGTGTGCAGTAAACGCCTCCTTGCCAGCATGTGGCCACTCACTCCAGTGGGGATAGGACGAGCCATCTCTTCCACCAGAACAGCCGTGCAATAGCCCCCATCCTTTGGTGCCCTCTTTCGTGCCTTCCATAGATAGGAGTGAAAACAGCCTCCCATGCTCCTAGCAGCTTCCCTGGGAATTTCTCTGGGGGGCAGAGACCGTGTCTCTAGTTATAAGTAAAGCCTTGTGAAAAATTAAATGCGTGCACCAGAGCTGGCCCCCATTCGGTCCAGTAGGAATGAACTGGTTAGGTAAGATATGTGTACCAATGCCCTTACCGGTGTGAAATACAATTGCTTGACTTAGTCTAGTGTTGCTGGAAGAGGAATCTCCTTTACTTCTGGTAGCAGGGGACTGCCCTGAGCAAGAGGCTCTGAGTTCTGTCCCTGAGGCTCTGATGAATTCTAGTGCGGGTCTTGGACACCGATGAACTAGATCGGGGTAGGCAACCTATGGCACGCGTGCCAAAGGCGGCTCTCCAGCTGATTTTTCAGTGGCACTCACACTGGTCAGGTCCTGGTCACCAGTGCGGGGGGGCTCTGCGTTTTAATTTAATTTTAAATGAAGCTGCTTAAACATTTTAAAAACCTCATTTACTTTACATACAGCAATAGTTTAGTTATATATTATAGAAAGAGACCTTCTAAAAATGTTAAAATGTATTACTGGTATGTGAAACCTTAAATTAGAGTGAATAAATGAAGACTCTGCACAGCTGAAAGGTTACCGACCCCTGAACTAGATGCATTTAATCTTGATACAACTGAAGTGCCAACACCTCTCCTTTAGCATCCAGGTCTCTGTTCCAGTCCTGCTCCCCCTCTTCAGTGCCACAATATGCCTCTTCTAAAATCACTAGCTATGGGGGTGATGAACTGGTGTTTCCGTGCTGTGATTGATCCTACCCACTCGCTCATCAGGGGTCCCCTACCTTGCACAGCAGTAGGAAACTGGAGAAGTCTAGTACAATTATCTTGCCACTAGAGATATTCTGTGACTAGGGGAGGAAGCCATGTGAGGCCTTTTGGGAGACGACAAAACCTGATCTGTTCAGACTGGCATCAAACAATAGCCTGCACGAGCCTCTATTCTGGTCTGTCTGCTGCTAAGACATGTACATGATTGCTGTATTGACACAATCACTACCGGCTCTTTCAAAACGGGGTTGGATCCTCTGCCTGTGTAGCTCCATTGAGTCCAGTGGAGTTGCACCAGTTTATAACAGCTGTGTGGATTAACCCCAGCTGAAGATCTGGCCTGGAATGTTTAAATGCTATTGTGCAAGCTTCCTGTCTCTGTTCCCGTGCCTAGCAGAGCTCAGTGAAGCGTGCATCGTGGAGGGGGCTTCACTCTGACTGACATCAGTTAGTCCAGCTCCACAGCAATAGCCAGTGTGCGCAGAAGGGGCTGCTGCAGAGCAGTTTCTGTTCACCATGTGA